>NC_083232.1:90243609-90493609 GCF_032191835.1 Heteronotia binoei | reverse complement strand
CCTGCTTGGCTAAAAGAGAAGGAATGAAACAGAGGCATGAATAGTAATAAAGGAGGGAGGAGTGACCGCACAGAGTAGCAAACAGCTGCAAAAAGGAAGGATTAAGGGCTTTCCCAGAGTGTTTTCTTCCCTGAAAATGATGATAAACCTGGGGAACATTTAGCTCAGCAGTTTCTAGTTGTCTGCACTTACAGATCTGCTTGAGGTTTTTTGGGTTTTTTTAGTGGGGATCAAGACTGCCCCAAGTAATCTGTAATGTAATCTGACCGGATCTCATCTGTATGGGGAAATGTATGCTTTAGGCATAAATTGTTGGGTTTGGTTTAGCATGGCTGAACTGGTCAGGCAGCTCTCCTTACCTTCACTTAGCAGAGGGCTCCTTCTGAGCTCCAGCGCAGCAGTGTGGCCTAGTCTCATGGTTACCACACACTCTCACAAACTGCACAGAGAGCCTTTGCGTTAAGTTAAGAAACCAATACTGGTGGATTTATTTAAAGAAACATAACATAAAAGTGTAGTGGAGAGAAATGAGTGTCAAAACTATTCTAGCTAACTGGATGGCTTTGGATTGTAGTAGGCCATCTGCTTCATTCAGTTCAGGGGGAGAGACACCATGCTGTTCCTTCTACATTCAAGGTTCCAAAATCTTCTTAGGTTCCCTGGACTGAAAGAAGTTTGATTGTCCACCGCTAGAGACAGAGCATTTTCGACAGTAGCCCCCACTCGGGAGGGGATGCCCTCCCCGAAAACATTTATTTATTTTAATTAATTCCACCTATATCCCGCCCTCCCCACGAAGCAGGTTCAGGGCGGCTTACGCAACCATGTAAATACATGGAACATAAAACCACATTTAAAATGTAATATTTAAAAGATAAAAGCTACAAAAGCATTAGGGTCTTGCAGGACCTGCCACAGTTCCACGGGGCCTGTAAGACTGAACTATTTAAACTCGGCTTCAACGGTTAAGGGGAGGTAGCAAATGCCCCACAGCACTGACAATCTCCTTGGACAAATACAGATGATCAGAAACATCAATGTGCACCTTGGATTTTTATGGTTGAAAAATGTTAGATACTTAAGACTCTTCAGATTCTCTGGTGTGAATTTATGTCTCCTTTTCCCTGTACTTTGTACTATAAGATTGCTTTTATTGGACATGTCAAATTAAACAGGTATTTTATTATTATTTTAATAAGAAGATCTACAATACAAAGTATTAAAATGCTGATGATGTAAGCCTAAGAGATAATAACGTGCGACAATTTATGTATTTTAAGGAAGCATAGTAATGTAGACTTGTATTTTACGAAACTATTTTCTATGCAGCTTAAGATTGACTTGTAACTTTAATTTATTACCCTTCTTACTCCCATCCCCAATTTCCAGAAACTAATAAAAACTTTTAAAAACAGGTTGGAAAATGTATGGAATTGATTTTATTGTATATTCTGCCTTTTAATATTCGATGTGGTTTTTGACTATTGTTAGCCGCCCTTAAGCCCATTAGGGGAGGGCGGGATATAAATTTGATTGATTAAATAAAGAAATAAATGCATTTAACCAGCAAGTCCCCTAGCACAAGGTGTGACCTTGATATCAGAACCCAACCCCCTCCCCCCATAACTTCCAATGCTGCTCAAGCCAAGTATGTTTACTGCTCGATATGCCTCTTTTCGACGTTTGTGCTGAATTCTGGCTGGTCACCTGTGAAATAAGGGCTGTTAAATTAAAGTTTTGGCATACTGTTTTGTCATGTTGGCGTGAAGTTGCAGTCGACTTGCAGTGACTTCATAGGGTTTTCAAGGCGCGAGACGCTCAGAGGTGGTTTGTCGTTGCCTGCCTGTGCATAGTGACCATGTTATTGGTTGGTGATCTCCCATCCAGGGCTTTTCTTGTAGCAGGGACTCCTTTGCATATTAGGCCACACACCCCTGGTGTAGCCAATCCTCCAAGAGCTTACAGGGCTCTTCGTGCAGGGCCTGCTGTGAGCTCCAGGAGGATTGGCTACATCAGGGGTGTGTGGCCTAATATGCAAAGGAGTTCCGGCAACCAAAAAAGCCCTGCTCCCATGCAAGTACTGACCAAGGCTGACCCTGTTTAACTTCTGAGTTCTGACAAGATCAGGCTAACCTGGGCTATCCAGGTCAGAAATGGAGCATACCATTTGTGAGGTATTTGTGAGTTTCCTGCGTTGTGCAGGGGTTGGACTAGATGACCCTGGAGGTCCCTTCCAACTCTGTGATTCTATTATTGACTGTGATTCTATGATTCTATGACTGAACAAAAAGGCCCTTCAGTTCTCTGCGTAGGGCAAGTGGGTCAAACCCTATGCCAAGGGATAAACCTGTAGGAGAACATTTCAACCTCCAGGACACTCAGTGACGGACCTCAGAGTACCTCTTTTGGTGCAAAGGAATTTCAGAAACAAACTAGAATGGGAGATTAGA
Source organism: Heteronotia binoei (assembly GCF_032191835.1). Classification (NCBI taxonomy): domain Eukaryota; kingdom Metazoa; phylum Chordata; class Lepidosauria; order Squamata; family Gekkonidae; genus Heteronotia; species Heteronotia binoei. The sequence continues at coordinate 90,491,159 of NC_083232.1, read as the reverse complement.
AGTTATTACAAGACTCAGGACAAAGAAACCCCAAGGGCTTAACGGAGCTATTGGGTTCTTATCTCACTACGCAAGGGGAAAACTGTTATTAAGGAAGGCGGCATAAGGCAGGCATTGAGGGAAACCAAATTTTGGAGGGGGATTTAGTTTGGGATTGGTGTCAGCATATCCTTAGGTGGAACAGCTGCCAGGGTCCAGGACATATGGTGGGGGCCACTATCCCTCACCTCCCCTGCTGCCCTGTACTCATGCTCCCAACGGCCCAGCATCCTTGAAGTAGGGCATGTGAATGGTACACTGCGGTGGCTAGGGATGGGCATGAACCTCATTTATGCAGTTTGGTTTGTGGCTGAACCTTGAACCAATAGGCCAATTAATGAACCGAACCAATTCATACCGCTTTTGTCCGGGAGCAGAAAACAGGGGTTTAAATGGTTCCGATCCGTTTAAACGGTTTGGTGCCATTTCAGCCCCTGCTTTCTGATCTTCACGAACCTCCCCAGTGGCAGTTCACGGCAGCTCTTCAGTTTGTGAACATTGCTTTACGAACCACAAACAGGCCAAAATTTGTGATGAACTTTAGATTGTGAACCGGCTTGTGCCCATCCCAAGTGGTGGCACTCCTGGCCGCAATGGCAGCGGCACTCCCAAGTTCACATATTGGCCAATACTGTCAGGGAAAGGGTGTGCAGGTTGTGTGGGCAACTGAGCCCATGGGCAGTGGGAGGCCTTGCCAGTGGGCAGGCAGGGGCATGCCAGTGTGGGGGTGGAAATGAAGGGGATGGGGATCCCTGGTAGTGGGTGCCGGGCAGATGGAAGACTCTGGGCCCTGTGTTCCAAGGTCTCCCCAAATTCCTGGAACTATGGCTTATTTTGTAGCAGCATATTAGTTGCTTTGCATATTAGCCCATACACCCCTGATGTAGCCAATCCTCCAAGAGCTTACAGGGCTCTTTGTACAGGGCCTACTGTAAGCTACAGGAGGATTGGCTACATCAGGGGTGTATGGCCTAATATGCAAAGGAGTTCCTGCTACAAAAAAAGCCCTGATTTAGCTTGTCCCTTCTTATGGAACCAACCCTGATTTAGCTTGTCCCATAAGATGAGAAGCTTTCCCGAACCAGGAGAGATTTGTTTTGACCTTCCCCATTCAAAACATCTTTATTTGTCCTGTCAGCTGAGAGAATCCATTAAAACTCCACGGGGAGTGATTTGATGTGTGTGCAGAAAGCTTAACTATCCCAGACAGGCACACCTTGTCTTCCTCACTCATCTCCTTGGCAGCTTTTTTGCGCGGCAGGTCACCATCGTCTCTGGCTTCCAGATCGCAAGCTGCAAGGAAGGCAGCATCTTCCAAGCAGTGAGTCAGTGGCTGAGCTGAGGTTGAGCTCCGATCGCATCCAGCTGTCTTTCGCTCGGCTTCCTGCTAGAATTGCAGATGATAAGCATACTTCCTCCCTTGCCATTCATGAATAAATGTCAGCATTCATTTGAGGAGGAAAAAACTCAAATCTTAGCTTGAAGAACATTTGCACGTTCTCAGTCGCAGCTCTAAGACTGATATTTCTCATGACTGCTAGGGTAGCTACATGATAGCCGGATTATTGGTTAGGGGGAGTGGAAGGGAGTGTGCGGATGGAGTTTAGCCAAGGAGCAATCATCTGAGATCCTGCTGAAATGCTTTAAGAAGCCTTCTCCCACACCCATGAGCTCTTTTCCATCCTGTTCAGCTCAAGGAGAGCTTCGTGAGTTTGCAAAAGACACAAAGGGCAGGCCGTATTATCTGTCAGAAGCAGTGCATTCAGGGTGAGACAACCACGTTCGCCATGGATGTTAAAGACTCTGAGTGCTCTCGCTTCCTTCCAATGCCACTGTTATGTACCGAATTTAATGTTCCGCGGGAAGCTTCGCGCCCACCCAGGCAACTGCAGGAAACGCTAGAGACTCTCGATTGATTTGAACTCCAAACAGCAACCAATGAGCAGTCTTGGCGCGAAACTTGACTGCGGTGATTGGGTATGGGAAACGGGTGTGTGTGTGTGTGTTTTGTTTGCTTGTATATAAGCGGGTTCTCGGCCCCGCCATGCTGTCTTAGTACGAAGCTGCCAATAAAGTATGTTCCTGTTTGAACTCCAGTGCATTGAACCCAGTATTTAATAGCCATGTGAGGCCTCCTAGGATGACATATTAGACTTATTCTAGCAATTATCATACAGGCATGTATTAGCCCCATATGAGCCCCAGAGACTGTTGCGATCTGCCAAGCAACATATTTTGGCCATCCTTGGCCCAAAGGACATCCAGCTTACCTCAACCAGGGCCGGGGCTTTTTTGGCCCTGGCCCCAACCTGGTGGAATCAGCTCCCCATGGAATCCAGGTCCTACCAGACTTTTTACCATCTGAACTATTATATTTGGGCCGTTCACTATGTTTTAACCTGCAAAATGTACCCCTCCTGCCTGTATGACATTTCTTTACTGAGTTGTATTGTTTAATTGCAACTATTAATTTATTGTTGTGTTTTAACTGTTTTTATGCCTGTCATCTGCTCTGAGCCCATATGGGACATAAAATTGCAACCAAAAAGGCACCAGCTGAAATTGTACATTCATAACTTTCCTTCTCCTTTCTGTAAAAAAAAAGTTGACATTTTGATAATTGAAGTCCAGGGTTTTTCTTTTCGTAGCAGGAGCTCCTTTGCATATTAGGCCATGCCCCTTGATGGAGCCAATCCTCCAGGAGCTTACAGGGCTTATGTCCGTTCCAGAAGGACTGGCTACATCAGGGGTGTGTGGCCTAATATGCAAAGGAGCTCCTGCTACAAAAAAAGCCCTGCTCGTGTCATGTTATTTATGCATGTGTTGTATTAATGTTAAAAAGCCTCTGACATTAAGCTCCCAATCATGTCTTAAGTCGTCAGAAGGGGATGGAGGCGGAGCCAGAACAGTCATGAAAGGAAATTTCCAATAGCAAACGCTCGGGTGCCCTCAGATTTCCTTGGGTTTCTGCTTTGTTCTTTTTAAAGCCTCATTGAAAAGCAAAAAAGAGGACATATTTCCCAATGGAGCACATCAAACAAGTGATCCCTGTGACAAGTCTCATTTTAAATACCCCTACTCCTTGAAGCTGTGATCGTTGCTGCTCACTGGGAATATTCCTAACGACAAACACCAAAAGCTTGGGGTTCTTCAGCTTGGAGAACGTCGACTGTGGGGTGACATGATAGAGGTTTACAAGATTATGCATGGGATGGAGAAAGTAGAGAAAGAAGTACTCTTCTCCCTTTCTCACAATACAAGAACTCGCAGGCATTCGATGAAATTGCTGAATAGTCGGGTTAAAACGGATAAAAGGAAGTATTTCTTCACCCAAAGGGTGATTAACATGTGGAATTCACTGCCACAGGAGGTGGTGGCGGCTACAAGCAAAGCCAGCTTCAAGAGGGGGATAGATAAAAATATGGAGCAGAGGTCCATCAGTGGCTATTAGCCACAGTGTGTATGTATGTGTGTGTGTATATATATATGTGTGTGTGTGTATATATATATATATATATATATATATATATATATATATATATATATATATATATATATATATATATATATAATTTTTTGGGCTACTGTGTGATACAGAGTGTTGGACTGCATGGGCCATTGGCCTGATCCAAGATGGCTTCTCTTATGTTCCAAACCCAAAAGAGGACATTTTTATCAGTTATTTAAAAAGAGCCCCAAAGACGACAAACACCAAAAGAAGACACGTTCCCTAAAAAGAGGACATCTGGTAACCCTACTTTCTATGGTTGCTGTGTGTTGAAGCCATGAGGTGAAGTCTTGAGAAATGAGTAGCTTAACTTTGGACATTCTAGTTTATTTTGAGAGCCTAAAACTTACTTAATTAAACTGGAATGTGTGAACATTCTTCCACACTTCCTTTGTCTCTTTAGTGGAAACCAAGGTCACTTAAAATGCATGCAAACAGTGTTTCTAATTGCTGGCAAAACACAATACAATTGGGGCTTTTTTTGAGCAGAAACACACAGAAATGCAGTTTCAGCTGGCTTGGTGCCAGGGGTGTGGCCTGAGTTCTTGCTGGACTTTTTCTACAAAAAAATCCTGTGTGGAACAATGGTGACATCAGGGGATGTGACCTAATACACAAATGAGTCCCTGCTAGGCTTTCCAATCCCCAGGTCCCAGCGGGTGATCCCCCAGTTTTACAGGCTTCACTCGGCCCTCAGCCAGCTGACCAGAGGGGGAAGCCCCACTCCCACAGCCAACATATACCTCTAGATCTCTGGCAGGTTTAGAAACCTGCAAACAGGTCCTGTTTTAAAATGTGTGTGTGTCTTTAAATAAGGAGCAGGAAGCAGGAAGTACTTCATGGGGAAGGTTCAGCAGCAAAATCTCATCAGAGCACAGTCCCTCAGATTGTTTTGCTTTCGTTTCAGAGGAAGTAAGTGTGTGTGTGTGAGAGAGAAAGAGAGCAGCATAGCCCCTGTACTTTTCAGAAGTCTTTGTAGAGCCAGTAAGAGGGTGTATCTCTGTGCTTGTTTTGCATTGTTTTCAGAGTCTTTGTATAGGAGCCTGTTTATGGTATGAAGGAAAACTCCACCTCTCTCTCTTTTTGTTTGCCGGTTTTAGCCTGAAGAATAGCAGTTTCTGTGAATGAAGCCCAGTGAAATGTGAGCTTGCAAACGATGCATTTTCGCTACTTTTTGTGTGTTTATGCTTTCATTTACTAGAATTGTAGCTATTGGGCGATGAGGAAATGATGACTATTCAGGTGAACTGAACTGCTGTATTTTTATGTATTTATTTGGGGAATGGGAAAGTCTGGCTCCACCCCAAAGTCTCCTGGCTCCACCCCCAAAATCCCCAGATATTTTCTGAATTAGATTTGGCAACCCTAGTCCCTGCTGGGCTTTTTCTACAAAAAAAGCCCAGCATTAAATTATGTGCTGATTTACAAGACATACACCGATTCCAAAGATTCCAAATTCAGTCAGAAAATGTCCTGCAAGTTTGTGTTCTAACAGAAGCTAGGCCCCCAATACCCACGGATCAATTCCCTATTATTCCCTATGGGAATCGTTCTCCATAGGGAATAATACAGTGCCTAGTAGACATTTCCCTCCCCCCCCAACACGCTTTCAAAGGGGGGGAGGGCCTCCATACCAGGGAATCCCTCCTCCCTGCCCCCTCCCTCTCTCACACACACACACAAACACTTACCGTACTTGGTCTTCTTCCAGCAGAATGTGCTTGCTGAGAAAACGAAAGCAAGGCTGCACAGGAAAAGAAAGGGAGGGGCCGTTCTCCATGGAAACTGTTACTTTCCCATGAAGCCCTTCCTGTTTCCTGTGCAGCCTTAAAAGGACACATTTTAAAACAGATCAGAAGCTCTACAACATGATGCCTAAAGGTATGTTCTCCCCGCCCCCAGATTTTTTGAGAGCGGGGGAGGAGGATGCAATTTTGGGGGTCCCCCGCCAGGGCGGGGGGGTTGGGAAGCCTACCCGTAAGCAGTGTTCCCTCTAAGATGAGTTAGCATGAGCTAGCTCACAGCTTTTTGGCCTTCAGCTCACATTTCTGCCTTAGCTCAGGAAAAATGCCCCCAAAGCCAACTAATATATATAGTAGTTCATAACTTATTGCCAGTAGCTCGCAAAGTAGAATTTTTGCTCACAACACTCCACAGCTTAGAGGGAGTATTGCCCATAAGCCACTCTTCTGTGCGCACAGGGCAATACATTTGAACTGGTTTGACTTGGAAAAAACAGGGCTGGATTTCTTTTATTCCAAGAGAGACCCACAAGTACAAAGAGAATTGTTGAACTTCAAATATGTTTCTCCCACAGGTTTTATATCCTTGTCCTACCAAAAAAAAGGTGGCTTCAGTCAGCATGAACTGACACAGCAAGCAATGGAGAGCACGGCCTGTGAGCCTCGTTCAAATATCAGGTCATGAAATCGGGGCTGGAATTCTAGCAGGAGCTCCTTTGCATATTAGGCCACACACCCCTGATACGGCCAATCCTCCAAGAGCTTTCAAGGCTCTTTTTGCAGGGCCTACTGTAAGCTCTTGGAGGATTGGCTACATCAGGGATGTGTGGTTTAATATGCAAAGGAGCTCCTGTTAGAATTCCACCCCTGCATGAAATCACTAAATGGCATTGGGGAAACCCTTCCCTCTCTATCTGCTCCTTACCAGCAGGCCTCATTTTGGGCAGCAGCTCACAGGAGCAGAGCTCTGGAACCTCTACATTTTATTGTGCTCTTTCCTTCTTACTCCCCCCCTCCAAAAAAAATACTTGCTTCTGTGCTCCATTGTTCAAACGCTCTGTGAGAATGTTACTGAACTCTTAAGCTTTGACAAACGTTCTAATATTTTCTCCACAAAAATGGGATAATAACCCAAACCTATCATGGCGCAGAGTGGTAAAGCTGCAGCACTGCAGTCGGAGCCCTCTGCTCACGACCTGAGTGCGATCCCAACAGAAACTGGTTCAGGTAGCCGGCTCAAGGTTGACTCAGCCTTCCCTCCTTCCGAGGTTGTTCAAATGAGCACCCAGCTTGCTGGAGGGAAAGTGTAGATGACTGGGGAAGGCAATGGCAAACCACCCCGTAAAAAGTCTGCCGAGAAAACGTGAAAGCAATGTCACCCCAGAATCGGAAACAACTGGTGCTTGCACAGGGGACTACCTTTACCTTTTATCAAGCAGACAGATGGAAATCTTCCTCATGCCATTCTGGCCACACAGGAGCAGGGGGTGGTGGTTTTGAGCAAGAACGCACAGGAACGCAGTTCTGGCTGGCTTGGTGTCAGGGGGTGTGGCCTAATATGCAAACTGATTCATGCTGGGCTTCTTCTGCAAAAATGCCCTGTGCAAAGCAATGGTGACCTCAGGGGGTGTGGCCTAATAGGCAAACGAGTTCCTGCAGAGGAGAAAGTAATTTTAAAAGTATGATGGGAGCAAGATTTTATTACGCCTATTATAATTCAAGAAGCATTTGAAGGTAGATGCTGAGTTGATAGGATTTAGTACACCTTCTGGTGATGTCAGCGGTGTTTGACATGTGCAAATAAGTTATGAAAGTGAGTTGGGCCAGTGAGCTCCGGCACCTCTTTTTCTACAAAATGACCTCTGCTTACCAGCAATACAGAATTAATGCTGAGAGGGTTCTTGGGCATATAACTGAGACCAGGTATGCAGCATGCTTTGAATGCTCTCGATTGTTTTATAGCTGCTAATATAAATGCACACTGGGAAGCACTGTGCTGTCTGTAGAATTCCTTTCCCCCGGGGTTTTTGGCCAGGAAAAGAAAACTAAAGGACGGTTTAACTCCTCTATGCGATATTCCTTTACTGACATGTTCCCGGCCCGTCATTTGGGATGGGTCTGCCTATACATAACATCAATGAATTATGTATTTTATTAATAGGAAATAAGAATCCCTTGTCCTGTGTGGAATTGTGGAATGGGAAAACCATTGGGAAACCTGTCCTCTCCCTGTCTATAAACTCTCAGGGGTTTAAACCAGGGGTGTCAAACATGCAACCCAGGGGCCAAATCAGGCCCCTGCAGGGCTCCTATCGGGTCCCTGAGCAACTGGCTGTCATCTGCTTCCTTCTCCCTCTCTCTTGCTTCCTTCTGCATCACAGCTTGCTTTGAAGACTTTCTCAATTGCACAGGGGCTACAGAGCAAAACCTCTATTTTCCCTATTGGCTGAAGTTTTTCCCTTGGGGAGGAAGGGGGGAAGGCGGAGCTTGTTTTTCCAGGCTCTCTCAATCACACAGCAGAGCTACTAAGCCAAACTTCTCTTCCTTCCCCCTCCTGGCCCCCTGGGGAAGGAACAAAGGGAGGAAAGAGCCAGAGCTTCCTTTGCCTAGTTCCCTGGGTCCCATGGGAGAGATTTAAAGAAGCACCTTTAAAACCAACAAGTGCTAACATTTTGAGCATGTTTTAAGTTTTTTTAAAATATATATTTGTGTTCTTTATAAAGTTTATATCTCTGCTCCCTAATCTTAAATAGTATACACATGGCCCGGCCCAACGTGGTTCAGCCCAGCCTGACACGATCTGGCCCAACAAAATCTCATTTATATCAGATCTGGCCCTCATAACAAATGAGTTCGACACCTCGGGCTTAAACCATGGCATCTCCTCCTTAGTTTTAACTCAGCCGTCTCAGCCTACGGTGCCGTCTGAAGCGTGTTCGTTCAGATTTTCCCCCTTTTTATTTCTCATTCGGTTTTGTGTATCTCTGTGTGAAGTGCCGTCAAGTCGCTTCCAGCTTACGGCGATCCTATTAATTAACAGCTTTCCAAACATCCTGTCATTAACAGCCTTGCTGGGGTCTTGCCAACCGAGGGCCATGGCTTCTTTGATGAAGACAGTTCATCTTATGTTGTGTCTTCCATACTGGGCCTTCCCACATGCGTGCCATATGCGGCGATCTGCCTAGAAACCAGCCAGACTCCTTGAAACGAGAGCATGGACTATGGCCATTAAATTTTGATTGTGCATGCTTTTTAGAACAGATGATGGTAGTCCTATTGCTCACTTGTTAATGGAGTCTCAGTCCTCTGTGTGGCTGTGCCACACAGAAGACAAAATCAATTCGATCGGGATTAATATTGGAGATCTTTTTCTATATACCGAAAAATCAGCTTTCTCATTGATTAGACAAAGATTGGTTGATATTGAATTGCAGGTTCTTGCTAAAGACAGATGTTCATCCTCGAGTTTGGGGTTTTAACCTTCTGGGTATAGGGCTCACCTGCCTAACTGCCCTTTGGCAATGCAGAACCTATTCACTAGATAAGTTCAATGTGCTACCATCTGCGATACTTCTTGGAAGATTCCCTAAAACTCCCTATGCCAACAGACTGTGCACTTGTGTATGCCCACAGATAGAAACTTTAGAACGTGTGTTCTTAAACTGTACTTTTTACTCTGACCTGCACTCCATACTCATTGACCCCCGTTTGAGTGAGCAAACAGCGAAGCCCGACAAATATAAAATTGTCTTCTTGTTGTCAACTCGGAACCAATTGGTAATTGAAGCTGTTGCAAATCTAGCATCTAGGAGGCCCTTAATGTATTTGCACGTTGCCATTTGATGGGTGGATTGGTTCCCTGTTATGTTCGATATCATGCCAATAAAGCTTATTGAATTGAATTGATGTTGTGTCTTCCTCTTCTTCCTGATACCTTCAGCTTTTCCTTGAATAATTATCTTTTCTACTGATGCTTGTCTTCTCGCCAGGGGACCGAAGTATGATAGCCAGAGTTTAGCCGTTTTAGCTTCTAGGGAATTACACTTGTAATTCAAGAAGCATTTTATGGTAGATGCTGAGCTGCGCTACAACCCACTTATTTGTCTTTTTGGCATTGGAACTAAAAGGTAAAGGTAGTCCCCTGTGCAAGCACCAGTCGTTTCCGACTCTGGGGTGATGTTGCTTTCACAACGTTTTCACGGCAGACTTTTTACGGGGTGGTTTGCCATTGCCTTCCCTAGTCATCTACACTTTCCCCCCAGCAAGCTGGGTTCTCATTTTATCGACCTTGGAAGGATGGAAGGCTGAGTCAACCTGGAGCCAGCTACCTGAACCCAGCTTCAGCTGGGATCTAACTCAGGTCGTGAGCAGGGAGCTCAGACTGCAGTACTGCGGGCACTTTCCACCAACACATAGCAGGCCTCATTTTGGGCAGGAGCTCACAGGAGCAGAGTTCTGGGACCTCTAAATTTTATTGTGCTCTCTCTTTCTTACCCCGCCCCCTCGAAATATTTGTTTCTGGATTCCATTGTTCAAACCCCCTGTGAGAATTTTGCTGAACTCTAAAAGTTGACAAACTTTCTAATATTTTCCTCCACAAAAAAATGGGAAAATAACCAAAACATATCAAGTAAAAAGATGGAAGTCTTCCTCGTGCCACTGTGGCCACATAGGAGGAAGTAATTCAAAAAGTACGACGGGTTTTATGACGACACTTGTAATTCAAGAAGCATTTTACAGTAGATGCTGAGCTGCGCTACAACCCGCTTATCTGTCTTTTTGGCAGTCCACAGGATCCATACAGCTCTCCTCCACCACCACATTTCAAATAAATTAAGGCCGATTCCCCACTAGCCTTGCTGCGGTCTTGCGCTCCTTTCTCCTGCGGTGCCCCTGCCCAATTTTGCACGCTCCGCCTTGGAGCTGCAACTTGCCCCGCCTCTTTCCCAAATCCTCTCAGCGGCTTCAAAATCCAGTTTTCAGAGACTCCTACAGCTGCGGAGAGAACTGGGGAAAGAGGCGGGGCAATCTGCAGCTCCAAGACAGCGTGTGCAAAATCGGGCAGAAGCACCGCGGGAGAAAGGAGCGCCAGACCGCAGCAAGGCTAGTGGGGAATCGGCCCAACTTTCTTCCTGTCCGCTTTCTTCATTGTCCAACTTTCACACCCATACATAGTAATGGGAAATACTATAGTGTGGATGAGAAGAAGATATTGGATTTATACCTCGCTCTCCACTCCAAAGAGTCTCAGAGCGGCTCACAATCTCCTTTACCTTCCCCCCCCTCCATACGACAAACACCTTGTGAGGTAGAAGAAGATACTGGATTTATATCCCGCCCTCCACTCCGAAGAGTCTCAGAGCGGCTCACAATCTCCTTTACCTTCCTCCCCCACAACAGACACCCTGTGAGGTGGGTGGGGCTGGAGAGGGCTCAAGAAGAAGAAGAAGAAGAAGAAGAAGATGATGATGATGATGATGATGATGATGATGATGATGATGATGATGATGATGATATTGGATTTATATCCTGCCCTCCACTTCAAAGAGTCTCAGAGCAGCTCACAATCTTCTTTACCTTCCTCCCCCACAACAGACACCCTGTGAGGTGGGTGGGGCTGGAGAGGGCTCTCACAGCAGCTGCCCTTTCAAGGACAACCTCTGCCAGAGCTATGGCTGACCCAAGGCCATGCTAGCAGGTGCAAGTGGAGGAGTGGGGAATCAAACCCGGTTCTCCCAGATAAGAGTCCACACACTTAAGCACTACACCAAACTGGCTCTCCCTGACCTGGATAGCCCAGTCCAGCCCAATTTCATTAGATCGCAGAAGCTAAGCAGGGTTGGCCTCGGTTAGTACTTGGATGGGAGACCACCAGGAAAGGGCTGCTGCGCAGAGGCAAGCAATGGCAAATCACCTTTGAATGGCTCTTGCCTTGAAAACCCCTTGGGGCTACCCAGCGGTGGAATTCTAGCAGGAGCTCCTTTGCATATTAGGCCACACACCCCTGATGTAGCCAGTCCTTCAAGAGCTTACCCAAAAGAGTCTTGGGAACTCCATTATTCCCTATGAAAACCAATTCCCATAGGGTATAATGGAGAATTGATCGGCGGGGCTCTGGGGGGCCCCTGTTTTTTGAGGTAGAGACACCATATTTGCAGCATAGCATCCAATGACTCTCATCAAAATACCCTCCAAGTTTCAAAAAGATTGGAGCACGGGGTCCAATTCTATGAGCCCCAGAAGAAGGTGCTCCTATCCTTTATTTCCAATGGAGGGAAGGCATTTAAAAGGTGTGCGGTCCCTCGAAATGTGATGTCCAGAACTCCCTTTGGAGTTCAATTATGCTGGTCACAACCTTGCTCCTGGCTCCACCCCCAATGTCTCCTGGCTCCACCCCCAAAGTCCCCAGTTATTTCTCAAATTGGGCTTGGCAACCCTAGCCTTCCCCGATCTCGTTGCTGGCTTTCTCACTATCACGCTGGCTTTCTAGCTCTCACACTGGCTTTCTTGCTCTCACGCCGGCCTTCTCACTCTCGCACCACCTTCCCCACTCTTGTGCAAGCTTTCTCGCTCTCCTGCTGCCTTCCCCGCTCTCGCACCACCTTCTTCACTCTCGCGTCCGCTTCCTTGCTCTCCTGCTGCCTTCTCCACTTCCATCCTCCTCCTTTGCTGTGTGGGCAATGGAGTGTGGTGCCACAGGGTGCCACCGTGGAAAGAGGCACCACCACGGAGGGGGGTGGCAGGGGGCAGTAGGCCAGCCTAGGGTGCCGTATGACCTAAGGCCGGCCTTGGATAAGGGTAGCTTGGATTATCTAGGTCAGGGTTATTTCCTCTTTTGCAGAGCAGTAAGAGGAGCCCTGTGACGCAGAGTGGTAAAGCTGCAGTACTGCAGTCTGAACTCTCTGCTCACAGCTTGAGTTCGATCCCGGCGGAAGCTGGGTTCAGGTAGGCGGCTCGAGGTTGACGCAGCCTTCCATCCTTCCGAGGCCGGTCAAATGAAGACCCAGCTTGCTGGGGGGGAGGAGTGTAGATGACTGGGGAAGGCAATGGCAAACCACCCCGTAAAAAGTCTGCCATGAAAATGTTGCGATGCAACGTCACCCCAGAGTCGGAAACGACTGGTGCTTGCACAGGGGACCACCTTTACCTTTTCAATTTCAATAAAGGTGCAAAGATGATGGATGACGGAAATGCAATCCAATACTGGATGGGGCAAATTTTAGAAGCTGCTCTGTTATGACGATGCTTCTCCTACGTCAGTCGTTTGTGTGCCAAGTCATTTAGCACCACTGCTCTCTCGACGTTACAAGAACATCTTTATCCCCCAAACAATTGAGTGGAGCCTTTCGGTAAACCGAACGTGACTTATTTGTGAAGCGTTCTGCGGCTGAAATGGTTCACGTCTATTCTGCTTTGCATTTCACATGATTCACAGTACAGGGACAAGATGTTCTCTTAGCTCGGTGCAGTCACTCTCGCATTGATGAAATTTGGTTAAGTGTGGACGGAGGAGGGGTGCTAGAGAGGAGGCACCTGCCACCTGCCCTCTATATCTAAGGGTATCGCTCTAACTGAGGGGAGTGACCTCTTTGACAGGAAGAGTTCCTCCTTGACAGAAAGCGTCGTCTTGAAGGGCACAGGGGTGAGCTTGCTGTTCCAAGAACCCTCCCTTGCTTTCCTACTGCTTTTCCTGCTGTTTCAAGAACCCTCCCTTGATTCCACCCTCCCTTTCTGAACCAAGTGAGCAGGTCGTAGCTATTCAGCTCGAGACATTTTTTTGGATTAAGCAGATTAAACGGACCTATTTTAGTCTGGCTTCCAGCCCAGCTCTGTAACCAGAGCTGCTACGTTCACCTGGATAGACGAGCTAGGCTAGCTAGGGAAAAGATAGGAAATGCAAACTCTGTTTTCTCATGGACTTTTTAATATCACTGATGGTGGTAGCCAGGGGTGGGATTCTAGCAGGAGCTCCTTTGCATATTAGGCCACACCCCATCGATGTCGCCAATCCTTCAAGAGCTTACCAGGCTCTTTTTTGTAAACTCCTGGGGGATTGGCTACATCAGGGGTGTGTGGCCTAATATGCAAAGGAGCTCCTGCTAAAATTCCACCCCTGGTGGTAACCATCTAGACTTGCCTGGGATAGGAATTGGTGGTACCACATTCCACAGGTTCTGTGCCCATTTGATGGGCCAATTCCAGATGGCAGTGACAGAAGAGTTTTCCTCTGACCAAAGGATTTCTGCACTGAAGTGCCTTTGGCATCTACTTCATCTCCATGCTATTTAACATCTGCAGGAAACCACTGGAACTTCTTGTCAGCTTAGCTCACAAGTGATTGTGGCTGCTAAAAATGGCACGTTTGCCATGAAGTTCATTGCACCTCTGCTTCTTTATAGGGTTACACTTCCTCTAAAAGATCCCCCCAAACCATCTAGAACTGGAGCACCTGTCAGACCTGAAGCCACCAGACCATGTGATCCAGGCCTGTAGCCAGAAAATTGTGGGTGGGTGGGGAGCACAGGAGATAAATTTTTTGGTGGGAGGGAGCTGCAGGGCTTGGCTGCCTCTCTCTCACGCTATTGCTCTTTATCGCTGTCATTCTCTCCCTCTCTCTCATGCTCTCTTGCTGTCACTCTCTCTTTCTCGCTGTCATTCTCTCTCATGCTCTCTTGCTGTCACTCTCTCTGCCACTGTCTCATTCTCTCTTGCTGTTGCTCTCTCTCTCTCGCTGTTGCTCTCTCGTGCTCTCTCTTTCTCGTGCTCTCTCTCCCTCCCTTTTCCTTGGGTCCAGTTGCTGGCCGCATGAATTAGAACATACTGGAGGCAATGTCCCCTCTAAGCTGTGGAGTCTTGTGAGCAAGAATTCTACTTCATGAGCTACTGGCATTAAAGCTGTGAGCTACTGCGTAAATGAATTTTGCTCTGGGACCATTTTTCCTGAGCTAAGACAAAAAGTGTGTGAGCCAGAGGGTAAAAAACTGTGAGCTAGCTCACACTAACTCAGCTTAGAGGGAACACTGATTGGAGGCCCTCCAATGGAGGCGCCCTACCAAGGGAAGGGGGGGATTTAAATAGAGTGACCTGGGCCCCTCCAGGCCCCACTGTAACTACGGGCCTGATGTGAACTTGACCACACATCTGCTGAGGCCTTGCTGGCGGCTTCCTCCCCTTCAAAAATGCAGTTGATAGCCATCAGACAGGGCTTTTTCTATTGTAACACTCACGCCCTGGAATACATTTCCTGTCATATATGTTGTGTTTTAGGTGCTTCCGGAATCACGGTAGATGATAAATTAAGGTGGGTAGCCGTTTTGGTCCAAAGCAATAGAACAAAGTTTGAGTTCAGTGGCACCTTGAAGACCAACAAAGTTTAATGCTGGGTACGAGCTTTCTCAAATGAGAAGACCCTGATGCTGGGAAAGACAGAAGGCAAAAGAAGAAGGGGACGGCAAAAGAGGAGATGGCTGGGCAGCGTTACTGATGTAACCAACACGAATTTGAGCAGACTTCGGAGGATGGTGGAAGACAGAAGGGCGTGGCGTGACTTGGTCCATGGAGTCACAAAGAGTCGGACTCGACTGTACGACTGAACAACAAAAACAAGCTTTCTTCAGGTACATACATGCATGCGCATGAAAGCTTAAACCCAGATTTCAGCTCTGCTGGTCTTCGAGATGCCATTGGTCACAAATGTTGTTCAATTGGTATATGACATTTAGTCAACAAGCCTTTTACTGGTATGCACTGGCTATCGGAGAGCCCCGTGGCGCAGAGTGGTAAAGCTGCAGTACTGCAGTCCGAGCTCTCTGCTCACGACCTGAATTTGATCCCGGTGGAAACTGGTAGCCAGCTCCAGGTTGACTCAGCCTTCCATCCTTCTGAGGTCGGTAAAATGAGTCCCCAGCTTGCTGGGGGGAAGTGCAGATGACTGGGGAAGGCAATGGCAAACCACCCCGTAAAAAGCCTGCCGTGAAAACGTTGTGATGCGACGTCACCCCAGAGTCAGAAACCACTGGTGCTTGCACAGGGGACTACCTTGACCTTTTAAGGTGGAAACAGCTAAAAAACGTCAGGGAGTTATGATTACGAATAACTCTGAATTGTAATTCTTCAACATTTCAGGCAGAAGTTCTGCTTGAAAGGATGCCAAAAAGGCTGCCTTTTAAAAGGCATGGCTTACCTTCAGTGATACAGTCAAGATCTCTGTGCTATGGCAGCAGGTCCTGCTCAAGCGATGTGTTTAAGGATCTGCACAGCCAATCAGAACTCCAGCGGCCAATCAAAAGCCTTGCTGGGCAACAGTCCCATCTGGCCCCACCCACAGTGGGCGTAGCCATTGGGAGCCCCTGTGATGTGTGATTTAACATGACAATACACAGATAAATATGCTAAGATCAGGCCGGCTGGCTTAAGTACGCTGTCCTTGGATGGAGATCTCAAAGCTTTTCACACTCCAGAGCCATTGAGATTTTTTTTTTTTGCTTTGTCTGTCTTCGCATATTTTAATGTAATAGTTTTCCTGCAATAGGCCTTCATTTGGATTAAAGCGACGGATACCTTCTTTGCAAAATCAACTCAAATCGGGTTTCCGCAGTCCCCTCTAGTCAACGCTGGGTGACTGGCGACCTCTGTCGGTGAATTTATGGGAAGAGGTGAAGAAGACAAAAGCAATCTCTCTGCAAGCCTTTCGCTGCCTTCCGGCAAAACAGGGAGAATTAGTCGTCCATCTCCATTTTTAAGGGTATTTGTTTTCTCAAAATCACTCACCCCAAGAGGCCATCTCCTTATCCCCTCCTTTTAACATAATGCAACTGTGAGGAGCTATCAGTCAATTTGAACCAGTTTTCCTGGTTAGATTAAAAAAAAACCCCAACTCTTCTGAGAATCATGGGACCTGCATGTATAAGAGCAATACAGGACAGGGGCTGCAAGTAGGGAGGGAAACCAACGGGGTGAGATTCAGTCAAAGAAGCTGGCGGGATCCAACCCCTAGAAGCGTCAGAAACGTAGCATACAGAGCAGAGCTTGCAAGATTGGCTTCCTCAAGTGGTCCTATAATTAGCTAGCTTTCCAAGGGCAGCATTTGCACTCAGCAGGCTACAGGTAGCAACACAACTCGGGGGACGGAGGAGTGAAAAATCTGCAGATTTATCAGCTGCTGAGACCGGAATAACTGAAAGGTGTTAATCCTGGACCAATTTCGCACGACACTTTTAGTCCTGGTTTAGCCCTGTCCTCAAGCTGACCTTCTACACTAAAATCATAGAATCATAGAGTCATAAAGTCGGTTTTTTCCGATTCTATGATTCTAGTGTACAATGTCAATTTGGGGACAGTTAAACCAGGATTAAAACTCTAGTGCAAAATTGGTCCTGAGGTATGTCTGAAAACCAGCTGTCCTTTTGATTTGCTGCATTTTTTTTTTGTTGGAGGGGAGCGTCTGCATCGCATCGAAGGATGGATCTAGTCCAAAGGAAAAGCTGTTCCTTATTAGCTTTGTGCTTAGGAAGGCAACACATTTTAACCTGTCTAATGCCCCAATGGCAGGAACGAAAGATGTCCTTGATCTAAAAGACAGCATATGGGGAGGGGAAACACCCAACCAGGTAACATAAAAAGATAAAAAAAAAAGGCATATATTCCTGCCTGCGGACTCTATTTAAGCACTGGGAGTTTCTTAGAAGACTTCAACACAGGAGAAAGCAGCCTTGGGTTTGTTTGCACCCAATGAATGCAAGGGCCGCCGCTGGACATATGGTTGTCAACTCTCCGGGTTCAGAAACACCTGGAGATTTGAGGACAGAGCCCTGGAGGGTGGGGTCTAGGTAGGGGAAAGGGCTCTGTCGAGTATTTTGCCACGCAAACCTCCCAAAGTGGTCATTCTTCTGCAAAGAGGGACGGACGTACGGAATTGGCGTTTTAAATAAATCCAGAATAAATCGAGAAGCCACGTTTGTAGCCTTGGAGATCAACTGGGGATTCCGGGAGATCTCCAGGCCCTACCTGGCGGTTGACAACCGCCCCTGAAGAGAGGCTGAGGACACACACACACACACATTTCAGTTTTCTCAAGGAGCCGCAGACCGTCATGTGAGATGAAATCAGCGTCCAAGATAATATCCTGGAAGCCGGCCTCGGGTCGCAGAGGGGCACGCCCACCCGGGTCTGCGTGTTCTTGCAGCCAGGACTGGAAGCAAGAATTCAAAGAGGCAATTCCTCCCTTGGTTTTTGCCGGAGTCTTTTTTTTTTTTAGCGGGCTGGGGAGGGGGGAAAGTTGGGAGGAGCCCCCTTTCCCTTCAAACAAAAAGCACATGTCGAAGCTTCTCCTCTCTCTCTTCCCCCCACCCCCCACCCCCTTTCCCAACAAGTATCTGCGGGCAAAGAGGAAGAAAAAAGTTTCTAAGAAACTTTGCAAGTCCTATTTTGCACCTTCGCCGGGGCTGCTTCCCCCTCCTCCCCTTTCCCAGCCCGAAACCTGGATTCCAGTCGTCCCTCCCCTTCTCCCCCACCGCCAGGGTTGTTCCTTATTCATAGTCCGGGGCGTGTCCAGAGCCGGACTTCTATATAGGCGAGAAGTGCGGCTGGAATGAGAGAACAGATGGAGCAAAGTTAGAGCGAGGGAGTTGAAGAGAGGAAGGCAATTGGGGGCCGGCCGAGCAAAAACAAAACAAAACAAAAAAGCAAAAGCCATCTCGCCACGACCGCCGCCGCCGCCGCCACCAAAAAAAAAGCACCACAATCCGAGAAGGGAAACGTTGATCTTCGCGAACTCGCTTTCTGCAAACCTCCTGCTCTCGCCTCCCTTCTTCCTCTCCTCCCTCCGCCTTTTCTTTCTTGCAAGCCACATTTTTTTTGGAGGGGGGGGGGAGCGAATCTTTTTTTTTTCCATTTTTTGCTCAGCCTGTGTTTTTTTTTTTAACTTTGCAACTTTTGCAACGCTCATTTTTTAAATATATATATTTTTTTGCATTCTCTTAGATCTCCTCCGTGGTTGCCAAAAGGAAGGGGGCCGCAGGGAGGGAGGCCGCGCTGCGCCTTGCCATTGCAAAACTCGCTCGGCTTTCCACCGAAGTGTCCTTTTTGGGGGGTCGGGAGGGGGCTTCCAAGCCTGGGGAACGCAGGCGAGGCTGCGGCACTGGGCGAGCCTGAGGCGAGAGCCCTCCGAGCCAGCCGCTTGCATTGCACCCCTTTTTGAATTCCGTGGCAAGGGAAGGCGAGCTTGCAAAGCTCTCGAGCCGCCGCGCGCCTCCTCGCCGGGCTCGCCGCTTGCAGCAGCGGCGTCTCCCCTTCCCGGCTCGGCCCCTCCGCGCCCTTCCTCCTACCTCGGCCCGGCTTCCCCCCCCTCCTCCGCTCTCGGCCAGTCTCCCGCCTTCCCGGGGGCGATGGTGTGGCTGCTGCTGTGCGTGCCGCTGTGGGCCGCGGCGGCGCTGCTGAGCCGGCTGGCGCTGGCGGCGGGGCCGGTGGTGCGGTGCGAGCCTTGCGACGCGCGGGCCGTCGAGGCTTGCAAGCCGCTGGCGCCCGAGTGCCCGGAGGCGGTGCGGGAGCCGGGCTGCGGCTGCTGCATGACGTGCGCCCTGGCCCGGGGCCGCCTGTGCGGCGTCTACACCGAGCGCTGCGGCGCCGGCCTCAGCTGCCGCCCGCCAGCCGACGAGCCCAAGCCCCTGCAAGCGCTCCTCGACGGCAGAGGACTCTGCACCAACGCCAGCGCCGACGCCGCCGCCCCGGGAGGAGGAGGAGGCGGCAGCAGCGGCGGCAGTGGCGCTTCCAGCGGCGGCAAGCTCCGCGTTCTCTTCTTGCGGGGCAGCGCCGGGCCAGGTAAGCCCACCCGAGGGGGGTGCAGGTCGGGTTCCGGGTGGGGAAAGGGCGGCAGGTTTGGGGTGGGGCTGCCGGGGGACCTCAGCAGGGGCGGGGATGCCGCCGAGTAAGACCCCTTCCGCTTACAGGGCTGCCGGTCCCCGGGTGGGGAGATCCAAGTGGGCGGCCGCGTTGTTCTGAAGCGGCGGGACAAAGCAGGAGTCGAGGGGCGCCTTGAAGACCAACCGACGTGCTGAAGAAAAACGGGTTGGCCTTCAAGGGGACACTTGACTCCTGCTTTGTTCTGAGGCCCAGCTGGGGGCAGGGGATCCCCTCCGGTTTGGAGGCCCTCCTCCCGTCCGCTTCAGGGCCATCAGAAAGCGGGGGGGGGAGGGAAATGGGCGCTCCATTATTCCCTATGGAGGACGATTCCCAGGGGGTATAATGGAGAATTGATCCGCGGGTATCTGGGGCTCTGGGGGAGTTATTTGTTGAGGGAGAGGCACCGCGTTTTCAGCATAGCATCTGGCGACTCTCCTCCAAATAACCCCCCCCAAGTTTCAAAAAGATTGGACTGGCGGGGTCCAATTCTGTGAGCCCCCAAAGAAGCTGCCCCTGTCATTCATTGTTCCAAATGGAGGGAAGGCATTAAAAAGGAGCGTGGTCCCTTTAAATGTGATGCCCCTTTAAATTGTGCTTGCGGCACCCTTACTCCCTGCTCCTGGCTCCACCCCCAAAGTCCCCAGATATTTCTTGAGTCGGACTTGGCAACCCTGCTTCCGCAGCAGCCATTCCCCCACCCCCCACGCGGGGGGGGGGGATCTCTTCTGGTCTGGAGAGATCCCTTGGGATGAATGCTCCCTCTAAGCTGAAGAGTCTTGTGTGCCAAAATTCTGCATTGTGGGCAACTGGCATGAAGTTGTGAGCTGTTGCGTAAATTATCGCGCTCTGGGGCCATTTTTCCTGAGCTGAGCCGGAAAGGTGGGAGCTGGAGGCTAGAAACCTGTGAGCCAACTCACACTAACTCAGCTTGGAGCACTGCTTGGGATCCCTGGAGATCTCCAGGCCCCGCTGAGATCACTGGCGACCCAGTGTTCCCTCTAAGCCTGGGGGGGCCAAACTGTGGCTCGGGAGCCACACGTGGCTCTTTCACACACCTATTGTGTGGCTCTCGCCCTTGTAGGAGAAGACATTTCCCTCTTAAAATAATTCCTTCAAGCTGGCCAGCGGCTTGGAGAACGCATTTATAATTAGTTGCTTTCTTTCCACCTATACCTTCCTTCCCCCCATCTCTTTGCTTTCCTTCCTTCCTGTCTTGTGGCTCTCAAACGCCTGACGTTCATGTCTCGGGGCTCTCAAACATCTGATGTTTGTTCTGTGTGGCTCTCGCATTCAGCAAGTTTGGCCACCCCTGCTCTAAGCTGAGTGAGCGTGAGCTAGCTCACAGATTTTGAGCCTCCGGCTCACACCTGTTTGCCTTAGCTCAGGGAAAATGGCCCCAGAGCAAGCTAATTGATCCAGCAGCTCACAACTTTCATGCGAGGAGCTCACCACGTAGAATCGTTGCTCTCAAGACTCTGCAGCTGAGAGGGGACATAGCTAGTGACCCTAGGAGGGAGGGGGTTTCGCCTTCTCATGCACACCGTCTTCCCGGCTGCTCCAACTCTTCCTGCCTTTGCTGTCGGATGTTTTAACCTCCCGGCGCTCCCCAAAATTTAGTTTAAAATGTGCCGGGAGGTTAAAATATGGGATTTCTAGCAGTGCGCTCTTTGTCCCCTCGGAGATCGGTCGTCATACCGGGGGATCTCCAGGTACCACCTGGAGGGTGGCAACGCTTAACTGGTTGGCAAAGCACCAACGCGGCTTGGGGGAGGGGAAAGAGTATTTCTTTGTCAATTTCATTTTTGTGTCCTGCCATTCCTCTGAGTTCCTCAAGAGGGCATTCGCCCTTCTCTCCCCTTCGCCTTTTGCATCTTCACAACAACCCAGTGAGGTAGGTAAGGCCCAGGAATTGGCTGCAGTTGCCAAGGTGGAGCGCGGTAGTAGGATCCGGGAGACAGTTGGGCGGCCGAGTGACCTGGGGCAGTCACACAGCCTCCCGTGCCTCACAGGGGTGGGGAGAGAACCGTTTTGCTTGCCCAGCAGAGAGGAAAGCAGGGCATAAATAAATACATCAGTATTAAACCTGAGTCTCTCAGAGAGGATGAGGCAGACACCCTGCTTGGCTAACGGGATAGCTATTCAGAGGGTCATTTTGTAGAAAAATAGGTGGTGGAGCTCATGCAGGGATTGTTATGCAGCTGCACCTACTATTCCATGGACAAGGTGGGGAGGAAGAGGGGGGACCATCAGAAAGGTTCAGGAGCTGTGCTCCTGTGAGCTTCTTCTGAATTCAAGGCCTGGCTATACAAAGGAGTTGTGTCTGTGTGCATGGGTGTGTGTAAGAAAGAGAGAGTTCGTGATGAGGGTGCCAAGCAACTCTTACTAAATTCTAAGGTTCCACGGTTTGTGTGTGTGTATGTGTACGCGGTACTGCGTGTGAGGAATATCCTGTACAACCTTACATACTTGAAGGATGCGTGTATTGCGCAAGTGTGCAAGTGTCGCGTGTGTTGCAAGCCAGATCCTCACGTGTGTGTGTGTGTGATTGGTTTATTCTGACTGAATCTGGTGTGTGTGCATTGTGTAGCTTTAGGCCTCTGTGCGTGTGGTCACGTGCCTTCTATTTGAATGTGCAAACTCTGTCTAACAGCTCCCTTAAAAGCAGGTCTCTCTTCTGTGTCTATGCAAGCAATATTGCAGGACGAGTGATATAACTTTGGATGAGTCAGAAACTTCTTGAGCTTACCGTCGCATGGGCATGTAACTTCCTGTACACTTCTAAGCCCTGCGTGCGCGCATGTCATTCCCTAGCAGCGTCAGTTCTTGAGGCATATATGTGGGTATGTGAGCAGTGTTCACGTGTATCCACTGGTATGCGACATTGCCTTTCACGGAGTTACTAGACTTTGTTCTTATCAAGCCGTTAGCCTTGTTGCTCCAAAGCAACAGAACGCTGTCTGAGCGCTGTGGCATCTTTGAGACCCGTAGGGTTTAATTCTGGCTCTCAGCTTTCGTGTGCACGCACATGTCAGGTGAAGAAGCGCCCGTGCACACAAAAACTGCGACTCAGAATTAAACTCTGTAGGTCTTAAAGGTGCCACTGAGCTCAGACGTTCATTTGTTCGTATCAGTGATTCTCTGGTCTGGCTGCTGCTTGCCTCTTGGTGTGTTTGTGTGTGTGTGTGTGTGCCTGAGCACGTGCATCCGTTGCTCTTTGCTGTGTTCCTTGCTGATGGGGTGTGTGTGTGTGTGTGTGGCTTCCTGTGCGATCTCGGCTCCTGCTGTTCAGAGAGTGTGTAAAGTTTACTCTGCAGTATCATTGCCTGGTGTTTTGTTTGTGTTCATGTCTAAAACATCCTGGGCACATCTGGGGGGGGGGGTTGGGGAGGGGGGGGAGCACGTGTTACCAAAATGCTTTACTTTAATCCAGTGTAAAAAGGGGGCAGGTAGAGTTTTGGGTGTAAAATGACCCTTGGTCCGGTAGGAGGAAGGGAACAAAAATATATGTGAAAAGGTGAAATAGTTCTAACAAAAGCTTGTTTTGCGTCTCCGACTTGGTCTGAGAAA
Organism: Heteronotia binoei; assembly: GCF_032191835.1. Taxonomy (NCBI): domain Eukaryota; kingdom Metazoa; phylum Chordata; class Lepidosauria; order Squamata; family Gekkonidae; genus Heteronotia; species Heteronotia binoei. The sequence goes on along the minus strand of NC_083232.1, from coordinate 90,468,404 downwards.
GGTTAATTCCTTGTACGTTAAAAATGGCTTTTCAGATATCTCCTGCAAAGTTCTATTAATGCATATAAACTATGGATAATGCATAACTTTTAAAGTTCTAGTATTTGGCGGGGGGGAGGGGGGTAGGGTCAGCCACGCCTCAAAATCCTTCTTCCCAAAAGACCGGAATAAGGAGAGAGGCCATTACAGTTTTCGGAACCTTCCAGGGGGAATGAATGACTCGACAAAAAAACCGTTCTGCCTGCTCAGTAAATTATATCCCAATGGTTTGTTTGTGAAGTTCCTAGAAAGTGGGAGAGGAAAGGAAGGGAGAAAAGGACAGAGGGCTTTGGAAAGCGGCGGATTGAAGTGCAACAGAGTGCTAACGTATGCACGTCACGATACTGAGATGTGAGCCCCATTGGAGTACAGTGGGACGTGATGACCTAGTGGCAGCCCTTAGAACTGCAGCTATGCTGTATGGGGAAATGCTTAATAGATGATGCAAATGCACCAAAGGCTGTTGCAACGGTTTTAAAAAACAACTGAGCTTGTCTTGAGAACCGTGACTTTGGAAAGAGCGGCTAAAGAGGTTTCTCGGGTGCACGATTGTTCTGGGCAAGATGAGCCGCAGAGAAACCCGTTTAAAGAGCGAATCCTCTAATCCAGGGGCGGCCGACGGTAGCTCTCCAGATTTTTTTTTTTTGCCTACAACTCCCATCAGCCCCAGCCATTGGCCATGCTGGCTGGGGCTGATGGGAGTTGTAGGCAAAAAAAACATCGGGAGAGCTACCGTCGGCCACCCCTGCTCTAATCGAACACCGATGGTTGAAATGACTTCCTTTTTAAAAAAACACATTTTCTCAGGACACTGTGAACGTTGGCAGTGGGTCCAGTAGGGTTGCCAACACCCAGTTGGGGGCAGGGAATACCCCGGTTTGGAGGTCCTCCCCCCTCTTCAGAGTTATCAGAAAGTGGGGGGGAGGGAAACATCTGCTGGGCACTCCATTATTTCCCGTGGAGACCGATTCCCATACGATATAATGGAGAATCAATTTTTGAGTATCTGGGGCTCTGGGGGTGCTGTTTTTTGAGATAGAGGCACCAGATATTCAGCATAGTTTCTGGTGTCTCTCCTCAAAACATCTCCCCGAGTTTCAAGAAGATTGGACCAGGGGGGTTCAATACCGTGAGCCCCCAAAGCAGGTGCCCCAATCCTTCATTATTTCCGAATGGAGGGAAGGGATTTAAAAAGTGTGTGGTCCCTTTAAATGGGATGGCCAGAACTTAGCCGGGCTTGTCACACTCTTGCTCCTGGCTCCACCCGCAGAGTCCCCAGATATTTCTTTGAGTCAGACCTGGCGACCCTAGGGTCTGGTCTGGCGTTCGTCCCCGCAGCGAAACAAGAGGTTTGCTTTTATCTGTCTTGTTTAATTTGTTAGTGCCCGGCCTGTCTCCCCATGGAGACTCAGAGCAGCTCACCTTGTTCCTTTCTCTATTTTATCCTCACAACAATCCTGGAAGGTAGGCTGGACTGAGAGCATGTGACTGGCCCAGGGTCTCCCAGCTGGCTTCCAGGGTACAGGTGGGGTTTGAAACCTGAGTCTCCCAGGCACTGGCCTAATGCTCTTAACAACTACAGCTGAGGTGTCAAAGATGTGGCCTGAGGGCCAAATCAGGCCCCCGGAGGGCTCCTATCAGGCCCCCGAGCAACTGGCTCTTGTCTGCTTTCTTCTTCCTCTCTCTCTTCCTTCTGCATCTCAGCTTGCTTTCCAAGGCTTGCTCAATTGCACAGGAACTACAGAGCAAAACCTCGGTTTTCTCCATTGGCTGAGGCTCCTTCCCCTCCTGGTCCCCTGGGGAGGGAGGGAAAGAGCTGGAGCTTCCTTTGCCCAGTTCCCTGGATCCCATGGGAGAAATACAAAGAAAGCACCTTGAAGACCCAACAAGTGCTAACGTTTTAAACATGTTTTAAGTTTTTTGTAAAAAAAAAAAAAATCTTTAGTCATGTTTGTCTGTGTCCTTTAAAAAGTTTATCTGTTCTCCGTAATCTTAAGTAGAGACACCCATGGCCCAACTCAGCCTGGCCCAGCCCGACAAGGTCTTGTTTATGTCAGTCCGACCCTCATAACAAATGCGTTTGACCCCCCCTGCACTACAGCATGCTGACCTGGCTCACATCCCATGACATGTTATCTGTTATACATGCAGGGCTTTTTGTGTGTGTGTTTGTGTAGCAGCAGCTCCTTTGCATATTAGGCCACACACCCCTGATGTAGCCAATCCTCCAAGGGCTTCCAGGGCTCTTAGTACAGGGCCTACTGTAAGCTCCAGGAGGATTGGCTACAGCTTTAATGCCAGTAGCTCACGAAGTGGAATTTTTGCTCACAAGACTCCACAGCTTAGAGCAGGGGTGTCACACATGCGGCCCAGGGGCCAAATCAGGCCCTCGAGCAACTGGCTGTTGTCTGCTTCCTTCTCCCTCTCTCTTGCTTCCTTCTGCATCACAGCTTGCTTTGCCAGGCCTGCTCAATCACACAGGCGCTACAGAGCAAAGCCTCTATTTCCTCCATTGGCTGAGGCTCCTCCCTTCGGGAGGGAATGGGGGAGGGAGAGCTTGCTTTGCCAGGCTCTCTCAGCTGCACAGAAGAGCTACTGAGCCAAACTTCTCTTCCTCCTATTGGCTGAGGCTCCTCCCCCTCCTGGTCCCCTGGGGAAGGAAGGAAAGAGCCAGAGCTTCCTTCACCCAGTCCCCTTGATCACATGGGAGAGATACAAAGAAAGCACTTTTAAGACCGAGTGCTAATGTTTTAAGCATGCTTTATTTTGTTTTTTTAAAAACATGCAGTCTGGAGGCTGAATCAGGCCCCTGAAGGGCTCCTATCGGGCCCCCGAGCAGGAATACCACAGCTAATTGTGCAGGTGGCAGAATTAGGTTACTGCTTCATAATATAGGTTAGAGCCTTTTGGTATTCAGTTGGTTTAAGACACACACACACACGCCCTGAAAAAGGAAGGAGTACAAACTCCTAGGGTTGCCAGTCTCCAGGTGGGGGGCAGGGGATCTGCCGGTTTGGAGGCCCTCCCCCTGCTTCAGGGTCATCAGAAAGTGGGGGGAGGGGAGGGGAATGTCTGCTGGGAACTCTATTATTCCCTATGGAGACTTATTCCCATAGGAAATAATGGAGAATTGATCCGTGGGTATCTGGGGCTCTTGGGGGCTGTTTTTGAGTTAGAAACACCAAATTTTCAGTATAGCATCCAGTGCCTCTCCCCAAACTAGCCTCCAAGTTTCAAAAAGATTGGATCGGGAGTCCAATTCTATGAGCCCCAAAAGAAGGCGCCTCTATCCATTATTTCCTATGGAAGGAAGGCATTGAAAAAGGTGTGCTGTCCCTTTCACTGTGATGGCCAGAACTCCCTTTGGAGTTCAGTGATGCTTGCCACACCCTTGCTCCTGGCTCCACCCTCCAAGTCTCCTTGCTCCGTCTCCAAAGTCCCCAGATATTTCTTGAATTGGCAACCCTACAAACTCCTGAAGGAGAAGGATGCTTTGATAAGTACCTTTTCCCCACTGACTCTGAGGTAACTATAAATGGATCTGTAATCAAACTTGGCAAGGATTGCGTAAAACAATGAGATGCCACTGAAACAGCTCTCAGCTTTCTAAAGGCCTGCCTGTTTGGAGAGGTGTATTTTTAATGTGTTTAGAATTGAAGTTTCAAAGAAAAGCAATTTCAGAATGATTACGAGATCCTTATAGGACAGATGTTATATGTTATATTAGTCACAATCGGGGTTTTTTTTTTGTGTAGCAGGAACTCTTTTGCATATTAGGCCACATACCTCTGGATGTAGCCAGTCCTCCAAGAGCTCACAGTAGGCGCTGCACTAAGAGCCCTGTAAGCTCTTGGAGGATTGGCTACATAAGAGGGGTGTGGCCTAACATGCAAAGGAGTTCCTGCTACAAAAAAAGCCCTGGTCACAATCTACTGCTAAAATGCCCCTGCAGAAATAACATGGGATGTTTGCCAAAAAGGAAAAAAAAATCTGCAAAGCAAGTAACCTAAGTTTTTTAAAAAATGAAATTCTGGCCTGTGTGTAGCCATTTGCATAAAGTAGGGAAATGATTTATAAGAGATTTCACAAGTCATGTAAAAAGTTCATTAAGCATTGCAGATATTTTTAGTAGAAACTAGTCCAGTCCGCGCCCTCAAGCCATGTGTACATTGGAAATTGGAATTTATTCAGTGGCCCCATTGAAGACGCTTTGATCCTGACCCCTTTCCCCCTTGTTCTGTTCCAACTGTAATACCTGGACTTTGACTCACAGGTGCTAAATTTTTTGGCCTGCTGTGGTTTCGAATAAAGCCCCTGCTCTCAATTCTAGTATCAGCATTTGTGGTCAAACTTAAAAAGGTTAGTCTTGAGTCCTGCTTGTGGGCTATAGGGACAGTGGATTACTCCAGTTAATCCCACAAGCCTTCAGCCAGAGTACTGAAACGTAGGCCTCCAAAGTGATCTAAAACAGGGATGTCCAACATGGAGTCTGGAGGCTGAATCAGGCCCCTGAAGGGCTCCTATCGGGCCCCCGAGCAACTGGCTGCCATCTGCTTCCTTCTCCCTATATCTTGCTTCCTTCTGCATCACAGCTTGCTTTGCAAGGCTTGCTCAATTGCACAGCAGCTACAGAGCAAAGCCTCTATTTTTTCCCATTGGCTGAGGCTCCTCCCTTGGAGAGGAAGTGGGGAAGGCACTCTCAGTTGCACAGCAGAGTTACTGAGCCAAGCCTCTCTTCCTTCTACTGGCTGAAGCTCCCCCCTCCCCGCCCCCAGTCTCCTGGAGAAGAAAAGAAAGAACCAGAGCTTCTTTTACCTAGTTCCCTGGGTCCCATGCGAAAAATACAAAGAAAACACCTTTAAGACCAATGAGTGCTAACATTTTAAACGTGTTTTAATTGGTATATCTCTGCTCCCTAATCTTAAATAGGTACAGACATGGCCCGGCCAACAAGGACTCATTTATGTCAGATCCGGCCCTCATAACAAATGAGTTCGACACCCGTGCTCTAGAGAGATATTAACATTAAAAAATATTTTGGAAGACATGGCAGCCAGCTGCAGTTCTGCCAGAAAAGGAAAACAGGGTAAAGTCATGCCTCTTATGGAAACACTGTGCCTGCTCCATATTTTAAAACACCTCTTTTATTAAACACTTTTTTTTAACCTATTAACTCATAACCTGTGTATTAACTGAGAGCCAGCATAGTATAGTGGTTAAATGTTGAGCTTGCATCTGGGAGATCCAGGTTTGAATCTGCACTCCCGCAGTGGACGTTTATTGGGGGAGCTTGGACCAGTTGCCCACTCTCAGCCTAACCTACCTCACAGGGCTGTGAAGGAAAAAAATGGAGGAGAGGAGAACAGGTCCCCATTGCCGAGAAAGGTGGCACCTTAATATATGGAATAAATAAATAGCAAGAAATCAAATAAGCAGAATGTTTGACCACCACAACCATGGCACAGCCGTGTTGCCAACTATGAACTAAATGTCAGGTCGCATCAGGTATGAAGTTCCTCAGGCCGAGGTTTACAACTAGATCGGTGGTTTGTAATAATACCCAGGGCTTTTTTTGTAGCAGGGACTCCTTTGCATATTAGGCCACACACCCCTGATGTAGCCAATCCTCCAAGAATTTACAGGGGTCTTCTTATGGGGCCTATTGTAAGCTCTTGGAGGATTGGCTGCATCAGGGGTGTGTGGCCTAATATGCAAAGGAGTTCCTGCTACAAAAAATACTCATTCAAGTAAACTGGAGTGTGTAGGTAAGAAAATATGTACTGTTCCTTTCAAAGAGAAGCAAAAAAAGAGAGAATTCTTATTCATAGTAGTTGCAGATATCGGCACCCCGACAGTTCTCTTTTGTGCAAAGGGTTGATTGTTATTGAGCCAGGAACAGATTGTGTGTTGAATGGGTTGTGCTTTCTTACACAGTAGCTAGTTTTGCTACTGCATGTGTACTGCTTGCACCGGCAAAGTTGCTCGCTGGGTTTCTGGTTTGGGTTCCAGTTTTCAAAAGCAACCAGGACCGAGGGTGCACGGCGCCCTCTCCCGGTGGGAAACCGAAACACGCCTTCAAAGCCAAGGGTTGCTCCGTTGCCCGCGGTTTAAAAATTACGACTGAGAAAACAAATCAATTTAGAGCTTATAGGCGCGTTTTCAAAGGTCTAAATATACGCGCAAGATACACAAGCTCCCAGAAACCCAATAATAACAGCGGAATGATAGGTTGAAAAAGTCACTGGGTCTCTTCAGCTGAGGAGACAGTAAACGCTTTCTGTTCAGGAAATAGATCCAGCTGTCTATATGATACTGTTGGCAAACCACTTCTTCTAAAATAGCGACGCTTTACTTCAGTGGGCTACTGGAGAATAAGTGGCTGGTGTAAGCATTGTGGCCGAGGTAGCCAGGAACGGTATATATGTCTGAAATTAGCTCAGGTTTGTGCAGTTTCTTTGTTCTTTTCTCGTTCCTTTTCAGTTTCCAAGGTTCTCCTTGAAGTTTTCCCTTGGTCAGAATTCTTCTTGGTAGGGACCAGTCTCTGTGTTTGTGTGTGTGTGTGGGGGGGTGTTGTCAGGGCTTTTTTGTATGTGCAGCAGAAACTCCTTTGCATATTAGGCCACATACCCCTGATGTAGCCAATCCTCCTGGAGCTTTCAGTAGGCCCTGTACTAAGAACCCTGTCAGCTCTTGGAGGATTGGCTACATCAGGGGTGTGTGGCCTAATATGCAAAGGAGTTTCTGCTGCACATACAAAAAAGCCCTGGTGGTTATTGATCTGTAATGGGATCTAGCCAGGGCTTCTTTTGTAGCAGGAACTCCTTTGCATATTAGGCCACACACCCCGGATGTAGCCAATCCTCCAAGAGCTTACAGGGCTCTTAGTACAGGGCCTACTGTAAACTCTTAGAGGATTGGCTACATCCGGGGTGTGTGGCCTAATATGCAAAGGAGTTCCCTGCTACAAAAAAACCCCATGGATCTAGCTAAGAAATACAATAATCTTCTGAAAGAGGAACGCTTTTTTAAGGCAAAAATTTATTTTATCTGTGTTTTATTTGCATGATTTATATCCCTCCTTTCTCACAGGGACTTCATGGCGATTACGTATAGTGAGCGAGCACTGCGAACAAACTGGGGCATTCATTAAACCAGTGCATCAGGGGTTTTGACAGGGCTTTGTAACAGGACCTCCTTTGTGTACTAGGCCACACACCTCTAATGTGGCCAATCCTCCCAAGAGCTTACAGTAGGCCCTGTACTAAGAGGGTTGGCTACATCAGGGAAATGTGGCCTAATATGCAAAGGAGCTCCTGCTACAAAAGAAAAGCCCTGGTTGTAGAAGTGTGGAACCACCAGAAAGAACTGCAACAGAGCATAAGTATTCACAGGACACATTCAGTATTACAGAAATTACATAAATAGGATCCTACTGTCAGTCAAGAGCCCCTTGGGGCAGAGTGGTAAAGCTGCAGCACTGCTGTCTGAGCCCTCTGCTCACGATCTGAGTTCGATCCCAGCGGAAGCTGGTTCAGGTAGCCGGCTCAGGTTGACTCGGCCTTCCATCCTTCCGAAGTTGGTCAAATGAGTCCCCAGCTTGCTGGGGCGGGGAAATGGAGATGACTGGGGAAGGCAATGGCAAACCACCCCCTAAAAAGTCTGCCGTGAAAACGTTGCGATGCGACATCACCCCAGAGTCGGAAATGACTGGTGCTTGCACAGGGGACTACCTTTACCTTTTTTTTTTTTTACTGTCAGTCATCTGTATGCATCAGTAGAGACCACGGGGTGTCAAACTCATTTGTTGAGGGCCAGATCTGACATAAATGAGACCTTGTTTGGCTGCGCCATTTGTGTCATAAAATGTAATGCCAGGTAGCAGAGGTATAAACTTTACAAAGGAAACAGACAAACACAATTAAAGATTTTTTAAAGAAACTTAAACCATGCTTAAAACATTAGCATTCGTTGGTCTTAAAAGTGTATCTCTCCCATGCAATCCAGGGAAATGGGCAAAGTAAACTCTGGCTCTTTCCCTCTTCCCCAGGGACCCATGAGGAGGAGGAGCCTCAGCCAATAGAAGGAAGAGAGACTTGACTCAGTAGCTCTGCTGTGTGATTGAGAAAGTCTGGAAAAGCAAGCTGTTCCTCCCCAAGGGAGGAGGCTTTGCTCTGTAGCTCCTGTGCGATTGAGCAAGCTTGGCAAGGCAAGCTGTGATGCAAGGGGAAGCAAGAAAGAGGGAGAAGGAAGCAGATGACAGCCGTTGCTCCAGGGCTTGATAGGAGCCCTCCGGGGGCCTGATTCAGCCCATGGGCCACATATTTGACACCCCTGGTATAGACCACAGTCCCTAATCATTTATCCAGGCAAGTCTGTAAAACCAATTTGCAGCCCTATTGACTTGTTCAGAAAAGAGAGCCCTCGTGAATAATCCAGTTTCATAATGTTTACAGAAGTCCACAGGGGTGTTGAACTCATTTGTTATGAGGGCCAGATCTGACATAAATAAGACGTTGTTGGGCCGAGCCATGTCGGACTGGGCCATGTGTGTACCTATTTAAGATTAGGTAGCACAGATATAAATGTTATAAAAAACACAGACAAACACAAATATATATATTTAGAACGCTGGTCTTAAAGATGCTTTCTTTGTATTTCTCCTGTGGGATCCAGGGAACGGGGCAAAGGAAGCTGTGACTCTTTCCTTCCTTCCCTAGGGAACGGGGGGGGGGGGGGGGAGTCTCAGCCAATAGAAGGAAGAGAGGCTTGGCTCAGTAGCTCTGCTGTGCGATTGAGAAAGCATGGCAAAGCAAGCTATTCTTCCCCCCCTTGCTCCCCAAGGGAGGAGCCTCAGCCAATGGAGAGAATAGAGGTTTTGCTCTGTAGCTCCTGTGCAGTTGAGCAAGCTGTGATGCAGAAGGAAGCAAGAGAGAGGGAGAAGGAAGCAGATGACAGCCAGCTGCTCGGGGCCCTGATAGGAGCCCTTCGGGGGCCTGATTCGGCCCCCGAATTGCATGTTTGACAACCCTGGCATGTTTGACTGGGAGTTCTCCTGACCTCGGGCAGGCCATTCCGCAAGGTGGGGGCCACAACAGAGAAGGCACGTGTGCGGGCAGTTGTCGATTATTATTAGCAAGTCGTCCGTCTAGCTTGCTTTTTTTATTGACTGGTCCGTTTGTTTCCCTTTGAAGGCAATTCCAGCGATTCAGAGGAAGACCAGAGCTTCAGCAGCACAGAGAATCAGTCTGTCCCCAACACACACAGGGTGTCGGATTCCAAGTCGCATCCTCACTACACCAAAATAGACATCATCAAGAAAGAGCAAACCAAAAATACCCAGCGCTACAAGTACGATTCACAGAGCACAGACACATTGAATTTCTCTTCGGAGTCCAAGCAGGAGACTGAATATGTAAGTATGATCTTTCATTTAACTGGGGAAAAAAACAGCATACTCCACGATCGATGCCTTAAGTCAGAGGCCCCCAGCGTGATACCCGTGGGTAGCTTTCTTGGTACCCACCATGTGTCTTTAGAAATTGGGTGGCGTCTGACCAGATATAGCATTCCCCCAAGGCTTGCAGATTTTTTAAGAAAAATGTTGCCTTGGTAGCAGTTGCCACCACAGCGCAACGAACTTCACTGTGTGATGGATTTCTCACTAGACATACGCTGGTCTCACGCTCCTTTTCTTCGCGGGGCTTCTGTTGGATTTCACACTATCTGCCCCGGGGCTGCTACTAGCTTCGCCTTTTTCCGCGGCAAACAGAAACTGGTTTTTAGAGGATCTTGTTTGCTGCGTGAAAGAGGTGGAGTGAGTTGCAGCTTATGCGAAATTCAACGGAAGCCCCTCTGAGAAGAGGAGAGTGAGAGTGAGGTAAGGCTAATGGGAAATCGGTCTGTGACAGAAAGAAGATGTGGCAGCCATTTTATAGCTAGCATCGCCTCCTGTGGCAGCCATTTTGTGGCTGCGCCCACCATGTTGCATCAGAATTCTAATGATGTCTGCAACCCAAAAGGACTAGGGACACTGCCGCAGATGGATAGCTAGGTATTGTTCTTTCTCTGAGCTTGTGAAGCCCTCAGAATTACGAGAAGAACAGATTCCAGCACATGGCTGGCCTCAAGAGATTAATGTGGTACAGAATCTCAGTGTACAACATGCATTTCGTGGGCAGATTAAACTCTCTTAAGGTTACTGCACAAAACTTGTACATTACAATCCCTATAACACCTTCCCTAGAGGAAGAAGCTCCATTTGATTGACCTGAGTAGGATTCCAAGTAGACAAGTTCAGGATTGCTCACCTAATTTAAATGTGTCCCTGACTTCACGCAAGGAGGAATTTTGAGAGGAATGTTCCCATTGAGGCGAAACAGCTATGGAGATTCAAGGGACCACCTCTTCAAGGAGACTGTGCATTTCTAAAAGCCAATACGGTATAATGGTTAAGAGTGGGAGAGTCTGATCTGGAGAACCGGGTTTGATTCCCCACTCCTTCTCCAAATGGAGCCTTCTGGGTGATGACCCTGGACCAGTCACAGCTCTCTCAGGATTCTCTCAGCCCCACCTACCAAGTACCAGCCCTGCTTAAAAGAGCCAGTTCGGTGTAGCGGTTAGGTACGCAGACTCTTATCCGGGAGAATCAGGATTGATTCCCCACTCCTCCACTTGCACCTGCTGGAATGGCCTTGGGTCAGCCATCGCTCTGGTAGGAGTTGTTCTTAAAAGGGCAGCTGCTGTATGAGCTCTCTCAGCCCCACCCACCTCATAGGTTGCCTGTTGTAGGGGCTGGGGGAAGGTAAAGGAGATTGTGACCATTCTGAGATTCAGAGTATAGGGCGGGATATAAGTCCAATTTCTTCTTCATCTTAACTTCCAAGATCAGGCACCACATAGAAAAGTAGCGGGGAATCTGGAGAATCCGGTTTGATTCCCCACTAATCCTCTACACGAAGCCTGCTGAGTGATCTTGGGCCAGTCACAGTTCTCTCAGAGCTCTCTCAGCCCCACCTGTCTCACAAAAGGTGCCTGTAGTGGGGAGAGGAAGGGAGGGCAATTGGAAGCCACTTTGAGGTTCCTTTGTGCAGAGAAAAGTGAGGTATAAACACCAACTCTTCATAGTGGTTAAAGCAGAGGTGTCAAACATGCGGCCCAGGGGTCAAATAAGGCCCCTGGAGGGCTCCTATCAGGCCCCTGAGCAACTGGCTGTCATCTGCTTCCTTCTCCCTATCTCTTGCTTCCTTCTGCATCACAGCTTGCTTTGCAAGGCTTGCTCAATCATACAGGAGTTACAGAGCAAAACCTCTATTTTTTCCATTGGCTGAGCCTCCTCCCTTGGGGAGAAGGCAGTGCTTGTTTTTCCAGTCTCTCTCAATTGCACAGCAGAGCTACTGAGCCAAGTCTGTCTTCATTCTATTGGCTGAGGATCCCCCCCCCAGTCTCCTAGGGAAGGAAGGAAAGAGCCAGAGCTTCCTTTGCCCAGTTCCATGGATCCCATAGGAGAAATACAAAGAAAGCACCTTTAAGACCAACAAGTGCTAACGTTTTAAGCATGTTTTAAATTTAAAAAAAAAATCTTTAATTGTGTTTGTCTGTGTCCTTTATAAAGTTTATATCTCTGCTACCTAATCTTAAATAGGTAAACACATGACCCGGCCCGACAAGGTCTCATTTATGTCAGATCCGGCTCTCATAACAAATGAGTTCGACACCCCTGGGTTAAAGTGTTGGGCTAGGGTCTGGGTGACCCAGACTGGGGTCCCCACTCGGCCATGGAAGCCATCTGGGTGACCTTGGCCCAGTCTCGCACCCTCAGCCAAACACGCCTGACAGGATAGCTGTGAGTATAAAACAGAGGAGAGCGGAATGATGTAAGCTGGTTTTGAGTTCCCAGACCCAAAATAAACATTGTTGCTCAACCTGTGTCCATCTGCTTCTCATCAGCAGTAAAACTTCCTGAGGGGAGCCTGGGGCTGGTGAAGAAATTATATAATCTGCAACATCAGTCAGCTCTGGGATTGGAATCACTACCCAATTACGACCGAAGTGCAGTTCTGAGGCAAATTTGGAGGCTTGCACAGGAAGAGCAATCTGAGGGATTTTGAGGGAAACAAGTCTTTCAAAATATGGGTAGAAATTCAGAGGGTTTCTTCAGTATTCCCTCTAAGTTGAGTTAGTGTGAGCTAGATCAGTTTTTTAGCCTCTGACTCACAAATTTTTGACTTAGCTCAGGAAAAATTGCCTCAGAGCAAGCTAATTTATGTAGTAGCTCACAACTTTAATGCCAGTAGCTCGCAAAGTGGAATTTTTGCTCACAAGGCTCCACAGCTTAGAAGGGAGTATTGGTTTCTACATGTCCACAGAGCCAGCGAGGTTGAAGTGTTGGACTAGGATCTGGGAGACCTGGTTTTGAATCCTCTTCCATGGCAGTTCACTGGGTGACCTTGGGCCAGTCACGAACCCTCAGCCTAACCTACTTCACAAGGTCGCTGTGAGGAGAAAAGGGCAAGAATGATGCAAGACACTTTGGGTCCCATTGGGGAGAAAAGCAGGATATAAATAAGTAATGTGCATTATTTAGTTAGATCAACTATTGCAGGGCGCATTTTGCAGAAAAAGCCCAGCAGGAACTCATTTGCATATTAGGCCACACCCCTGACATCACCATTGTTTCACACGGCTTTTTTGTAGAAAAAGCCCAGCTCGTTTACATATTAGGCCACACCCTCTGATGTCAAGCCAGCCAGAGCTGCGTTCCGGTGCATTCCTGCTCAAAGAAAGCCGTGTATTATTAGGGATGCCAAGACCCTCCTGGCCACTGGTGGGGGGTGGGAGGGTAGAAGAAGAAGATATAGGATTTATATCCCGCCCTCCACTCCGAAGAGTCTCAGAGGGGCTCACCATCTCCTTTACCTTCCTCCCCCACAACAGACACCCTGTGAGGTGGGTGGGGCTGAGAGGGCTCTCCCAGCAGCTGCCCTTTCAAGGACAACCTCTGCCAGAGCTATGGCTGACCCAAGGCCATGCTAGCAGGTGCAAGCAGAGGAGTGGGGAATCAAACCCCGTTCTCCCAGATAAGAGTCCGCACACTTAACCACTACACCAAACTGGCTCTCCAGTACAGTTGCCAGATCCAGGTTGTAAAACTCCTGGAGATTTGGTGACGGAGCCTGCGGAGGACAAGGGCCTCAGTGAGCTACAGTGCCTTAGAGCTGGGGTGTCAAACTCATTTGTTATGAGGGCCGGATTTGACATAAATGAGACCATGTTGGGCCAGGCTTCGTCAGGTTGGGCTGGGTCATGTTGGGCTGGGCTGTGTGTGTACCTGTTTTAAGATTGGTGGCAGAGATATAAACTTTATAAAGGATACAGAAAAACACAAATATATATATGTATTTAGAAACTTAGCACTTGTTGGTCTTTAAGGTGTTTTCTTTATAACTCTCCCATGGGATCCAGGGAACTGGGCAAAGGAAGCTCTGGCTCTTTCCTTCCTTCCCCAGGGGACTGGGGAGGAGGGAAGAGCCTCAGCCAATAGAAGGAAGAGAGGCTTGGCTCAGTAGCTTTGCTGTGTGATCGAGAGAGCCTGGAAAAACAAGCTCTGCCTCCCCCCATTCCTCCCAAGGGAGGAGCCTCAGCCAATGGAGAAAATAGAGGTTTTGCTCTATAGCTCCTGTGTGATTGAACAAGACTGGCAAAGCAAGCTGTGATGCAGAAGGAAGCAGGAGAGAGGGAGAAGGAAGCAGATGACAGCCAGTCGCTCGGGGGCCTGATTTGGCCCCTGGGCTGCGTGTTTGGCACCCCTGCCTTAGAGTCTGCCTTCCAAAGCAGCCATTTTCCCCAGGGGAACTGATCTCTATAGTCTGGAGATCAGTTGTAATTTGGGGAGATCCCCAGGTCTCACCTGCAGGCTGGCATCCCTAGCTATTGTGCTAGCAGTCCCTCAGCTTAGTTTTGGTCATTCCTACAAAAATGGACAGATAGGGGAATAAACAAAAAACCCCTTGCCCTTCAGTCCACTTCCATGAGCCTGTGCCCCAAGCAGCCAATTATAGCAAGCGCTGCAAATGCCAGACTCGGTATCAGCCGTTGGCTGCCTCTCAAGTCCCCTGCTGCACATAAAGCGGAGTCTAGCCTTCGTTAGCGATTGCTCTGCCATGCTGAAAACGCCTCTGGGCAGAATAACACACGGAGATGAAACGGCCACTGTTTCTTGTCCTCTTGCGCGCTGCTCACAAAGTCCACAGGCCCGGCCGGGTTGTAGGAAATGCGAGCGGAGAATACTCTGGTTCATGTATGGTTCTTGGCAGGAGAGCCGCTCCTCCGCCGTGCCCCATGCCAGCAGGAGCACAAAATGTTGCTGGGTTATTTCTTGGCTCCTCGTCAAAAACACTCCCGGCCGGTCCCAGACACAGCTTTACGTTGTCGGAAAGGAAAAATTGCAGGGGAGCAACCGTTCCAAAAAAATCCCTACAGAAATGGAAAGTGCACAGAGAAAAGTCTGATAAATGTGCAAAGTGTCCTTGCCTGTTTGGCCTGTCGCGAAAGGCAGAGAGATGTTCCAGAGGGAGTCCAAGGGAGCCTGGCTTTTCAGAGTGCGCCGCTTCTCTTTCACAAGAAGGAAACCAGAGGTCTGTGCTACAAGGGAAGCAGGCAGGCTGATTTCATGTCTGTGCTTTCCGCTCCCAACCTCAAATACTGAAATCGAAGTTCTATGCAAGGTTCCTTTGTTTTATTAATTTGTCTGGGCGCCAAGTGTGTGGAATTGCCAACCTCCAAGTTACACCTGGAAATCTCTCTCTTATTATGGGAGACCTCCAGACGACAGAGATCAGTTCCCCTTAAGAAAATGGCTGCTTTAGAGCAGGGGTGGCCAACGGTAGCTCTCCAGATGTTTTTTGCCTACAACTCCCATCAGCCCTAGCCATCAGCCATGCTGGCTGCTTTAGAGGGTGAACTCTATGGCATTGTACTCAGCTGAGGTTCTTCCCCCCTCTAATCCTTCCTTCCTCAGGCTACGCCCCCCCAAATCTCCAGGTTCAGGTAGCCGGCTCCAGGTTGACTCAACCTTCCATCCTTCCGAGGTCGGTAAAATGAGTCCCCAGCTTGCTGGGGGGAAAGTGTAGATGACTAAGAGAAGCCATGTTGGATCAGGCCAATGGCCCATCCAGTCCAACACTCTATGTCACACAGTGGCAAAAAACCCCAAGTGCCATCAGGAGATCCACCAGTGGGGCTAGAAGCCCTCCAACTGTGCCCCCCAAGCACCAAGAATACAGAGCATCACTGCCCCAGACAGAGAGTTTCAACAATAGGCTGTGGTTAACAGCCACTGATGGACCTCTGCTCCATATGCTTTTCCAGTCCTCTCTTGAAGCTGTCTATCCTTGTAGCCACCACCACCTCCTGTGGCAGTGAATGTTTCTTAACTCAGAGCTGGCAACCGCACAAATCCAAGAGGACAGACTTCTGATCATTATTTTTATGGCAGAATGTAGTCAAGTGTCATCAGGATATCACTGCATTGACCTGTGTCAAGAGAGGCTGCAGCAAGCTCTAGGTTCTAAAGATTTACAGCGCAATCTTAAACAGAGATATACCTAGGGATGGGCACGAACCGGCTCACGAACGAATGTTTGTCATGAATTTTGCTGATTTGTGGTTCGCGAAGAGATGTTCGCAAACCAAAGAGCTGCTACAAATTTTCATGGATTTTAATGCGGTTTATGGCAGTTTGTGAAGAGCGGAAAGCAGGGGTTTAAACTTTTAATGGCTCACAAACCATTTTGTTTCATGAATTGGCCTATTGGTTCGTGGGTCGGTTTGTGGGTTCAGTCACAAATCAAGCCACAAAAATGTGACTTGTACTCAGGGCATTTTTTGTAGCAGAAACTCCTTTGCATATTAGGCCACATCCCCCAGATGTAGCCAATCCTCCAAGAGCTTACGGCAGGCCCTGTACTAAGAGCCCTTGTAAGCTCTTGGAGGATTGGCTATATCGGGTGTGTGGCCTAATATGCAAAGGAGTTCCTGCTACAAAAAAAAAAAAAAGCCCTGCTAAGCCTGTTAAAATAAATAGGCTTAATTTTGTATAGCATTGCACTGTTAGTGATTGGTCAGCCTATCTAGGCAATTACTGTAAGGTGGAAAAACTGCTCCTTTTCTTAGAGCTTGATTTTTAAATGCTTTTTTTTTTTTTTTTAAATGCCAAAACTATGCACAAGGCAGTTCCGGCATTCTTGAACATGCCTACTGGTGATTCTTACTGAGGGAGCAAACCTAAGCAAGTCTACTTTGAATTCTACTACAGTCTATTCAGTGGGGCTTACTCCCAGGGAAGTATCCTTAGCAGTCCTCAGATTCAGCAGACGCTCACAGGAGCGCAGCTCGTGAACCTTTCGGAGGGTTCCCCCTCCTCCTCCCCACCTACCTTGACCATTGAATAGTAGGTGCAGCTGCATAACAATCCCTGGATTAGGAGAGCGGGCAGGCAGCCAGCCACCAGGGGCTTTGCCACGCCCCCTCCAGCCCTCATTAACCCCTGGAGAAGCCCACGCCACCCTTTCTCCATTTTTTATGTGATTTTGGGCGGCGAGTGACTTGCTGGCCTTTTGACTGTGGGGGGAGTAGTCCAGGAGAGATCTCCAGCCAGCCCAAGCAGGCCTCGCTCACCCGGGCTCTTCTTTCTTGCATCAGGTTGCTTTTAGCTGCGGGGGTGGGGGGGATTTGCTAATGAGCTCCACCCCCTGTTTTTCTACAAAACGACCCCTGATCCTTAGGATTGCACTGTGAATTTAGTAGGATTTGTTTCTGAGTAACTGTGCACACAAGCAGGCTGCAAATAAATATTTTCAGGTCTGTGGAATCCAGTTTTGAGGTGAGTTGGTACCTCCCCCTCTGCTCCGGGCTCTCCTGGTTTTTTTCTGAGCTTGCAAAATCAATTCTTTGCATAGTTTTGTGTTCTCTATAGCTTGAAGCTTAGCTGCTTCGCAAATGAAATCCGCGGGCCCTTCGAAAAGCCCACTGTCCCTGAAGTTGCCGTCATAGCTTTTATCGGTTTCTTCATCCTTTGAAAACGGATAGCTGCAAAGAGTCAGTGGTGGTGATAAAAATAAGTTCCCACTCATGGCTGCTAATCCCAGTCAATGTTGCTTCTCTTGCTATCGGTCTTAAGGATAAATAAAATCAAGACAAAAAGCAGAGAAAAGGACCGCAAGTCTAGAAATTGCACTGAGGTTTCAGCAGAGGACAAAACGCTGAAACTTTTCAGTCTTATAGCACGTAATTGGCCAGAACTCCTTAAACCCAAGCTGTTCGTTTTTGAGGGGTTTTTTTTTGGGGGGGGGGGGGGTTGTAATTTACAGTACAGTTCTAAGAACACAGTAAAGACCTGCGTAGGATTCAAAGCAGACTTGTTTAAGGTGCTCCCTTAATTATTTCTCCTTTTTTAAAAAAAAAAATTAAAATCCTGTAACCTGCAACCCCATGGCACAGAAGTGGTAAAGCTGCAGTACTGCAGTCTGAACTCTCTGCTCACGACCTGAGTTTGATCCCGGTGGAAGCTGGGTTCAGGTAGCCGGCTCCAGGTTGACTCAACCTTCCATCCTTCCGAGGTCGGTAAAATGAGTCCCCAGCTTGCTGGGGGGAAAGTGTAGATGACTAAGGAAGGCAATGGCAAACCACCCCGTAAAAAGTCTGCCGTGAAAACGTAAAAGCGACGTCACCCCAGAGTCCGAAACGACTGGTGCTTGCACAGGGGACTACCTTTCCCTTTTTTAACCTGCAGCCAGTGTGTCTGAATGGCTGTGTTTGTTTAAGAGACTGCCAGTGAGTGCTTTAATTTAAAGAACATTCTCAGGGCTGGGAGCAAATGTGTGAGACCTGTGGGAAGAAGGGTTGCTGATTAGAATCTTAAGCAATAAACCTATGTAAAAAAAATACTAATATGGTTTGAGGTTGCTTCAATAAACAGTGCATCATAAGAACAAATCTATTAGGAGCAGAGGTCCATCAGTGTCTATTAATCACGAGCTATAGATGAAACCCGTGGCGCAGAGTGGTAAAGCTGCAGTACTGCAGTCGGAGCCCTCTGCACACGACCTGAGTTCGATCCCAACGGAAGCTGGTTCAGGTAGCCGGCTCCAGGTTGACTCAGCCTTCCTTCTTTCCGAGGTCGGTAAAATGAGGACCCAGCTTGCTGGGGGGGAAAGTGTAGATGACTGGGGAAGGCAATGGCAAACCACCCCATTAAAAGTCTGCCGTGAAAACATTGTGAAAGCAACGTCACCCCAGAGTTGGAAATGACTGGTGCTTGCACAGGAGACTACCTTTGCCTTTATAAATGAGACACTCTGTGTCATAAGGCAGGGGTCCCCAATCCCCGGACTGTGGACCGGTACTGGTCCGTGGCTTGTTAGCAACCCGGCCATGAGTTGTATAATTATTTCATTATATATTACAGTATAGTAGCAATACGAGAAGACACTGGATTTATATCCTGCCCTCCACTCCGAATTTCAGAGCGGCTCACAATCTCCTCTATCTTCCTCCTCCACAACAGACACCCTGTGAGGTGGGTGGGGCTGATAGAACTTTCCCCAGAAGCTGCCCTTTCAAGGACAACTCCTGTGAGAGCTATGGCTGACCCAAGGCCATTCCAGCAGCTGCAAGTGGAGGAATGGGAAATCAAACCCGATTCCCCCAGATAAGAGTCTGCCCACTTAACCACCATGCCAAAATAAAGTGCACAATTGTATCATCCCGAAACCACCACCCCACCCCGGTCCGTGGAAAAATTGCCTTCCACAAAACTGGTCCCTGGTGCCAAAAAGGTTGGGGGCTGCTGTCATAAGTTATAGAAGCTCCGTCTGTATTCTTGGTGCTTGGGGGGCAACCATTGGAGTTCCGGCCCCGCTGGCAGGCTTCCTGATGACTCCTGGGTTTGGGCTTCTGTGTGACACTGAGTGTCAGACCAAATGGACCATTGGCCCGATCCAACATGGCTTCTCTTATGTTCTCTTATATTAGTGTAGCTGTTTATTTGATTATGTGGTTCATCGTATTGATGTAGCGATCCCTATACATGTTTGGGGATGTTCTTGGAGCCCCGTTTTTTGACTGTCAATGTAGTTCTGTAGTTAGCACTCCAGAGCTTGGTTCGAGGAGGCCTCAGGTTGACGTTTGGGCACCCCAAGGCAAGCGATTCCCTCTGTACACCGTGGTTTATTATTTGTCTTGTTGACTTCATTTGTACTCCCACGTTTCTCCTGAATGGGGACCCGAGGTGGCTTACATCGTTGCCACCTTCTCCATTTTTATCCTCACAATGCCCATGTGAGGTAGGGTAGGCAGAGAGAGTGTGATTGTCCCAAGACCACCCAGCAAGCTTCCATGGCAAAGTGGGGGTTTAAACTTGGTTCTCCCAGATGCTCGTTGGATGCTCTAACCCAGGGGTGTCAAACTCATTTGTTATGAGGGCCGGATCCAACATAAAAGAGACCTTGTTGGGCCAGGCCATGTCTGGTTGGGCCGGGCCATGTCAAGCCGGGCCATGTGTGTACCTATTTAAGTTTAGGTAGCAGCAGGCCTCGGATTCAGCAGGAGCTCACAGGAGCACAGCTCCTGAACCTTTCTGAGGATTCCCCCTCTTCCCCACCTTGTCCATTGAATAGTATGTACAGCTGCATAACAATCCCTGAATGAGCTCCAACCACCTATTTTTCTACAAAGTGACCCCTGGGTAGCAGAGATACAAATTTTATAAAGAACACAAATAAGCACAAATATTTTTTAAAAAAAACAAACTTAAAACATTAGCTCTCATTGGCCTTAAAGGTGCTTTCTTTGTATTTCTCCCATGGGATCCAGGGAACTGGGCAAAGGAGGCTCCGGCTTTCCTTCCTTCCCTAGGGAACCAGGAGGGGGAGGAGCCTCAGCCAATAGAAGGAAGAGAGGCTTGACCCAGTGGCTCCGCTGTGCAATTGAGAGAGCCTGGCAAAGCAAGCTGTGCCTCCCCAAGGGAGGAGCCTCAGCCAATGGAAAAAAAATAGAAGTTTTGTTCTGTAGCTCCTATGTGATTGAGCAAGGCTGGCAAAGCAAGCTGTTATGCAGAAGGAAGCAAGAGAGAGGTAGAAGGAAGCAGATGACAGCCAGTTGCTTGGGGGCCTGATTCGCCCCCCAAACTAAATGTTTTGACACCTCTGCTCTAACCACTACCCCACACTGCCCCTGTATGAAGTGTTGTCCTTATAAGAATCCTCTGGCCTGCCACAAAGTCTGTACCGTCTTTCAGAAAGAGAGAGATCCGTTCACGTAGAAAACTACAGCCTGAAGAACCAACAGGAAGTAATCCTCTACCAGCCAATGGCACTGGCGGTCCATATGCGCATTGTGCCTGCATTCAAGGCAGAGTTGAGATTTGGGTTACGACAGTCGGGCTCACAACTCACCCTCCTAGCCATTACAGTACGCTTGTCTCACAACCACTTCCATTTACTTCTTGTCAGTGCTAGAACAATGAGCCAGAAGCGTGAGGAGATGGCCAGTTGCACATTGCATAATGTATATTGAGGGAAATAATCCCAACTTTTCATATACTCTGATGGGATCAGAGCCGGCAGCCAAGGAAGGGGCCTTGGGGTGATAGTGGATAGCTCGATGGAAACATTGACCTAGAGCACTGGTGACAAACATGTGGCCAAGGGACCAAATCAGGCCGCTGGAGGGCTCCTATCCGGCCCCTGAGCATCTGGCTGTCATCTGCTTTCTTCTCCCTCTCTTCTGCATCACAGCTTGCTTTGCCAGGCTTGCTCAATCGCACAGGAGCTACAGAGCAAAGCCTCGAAATTCTCTTTTGGCTGAGGCTCCTCCCTTGGGGAGGAAGGGGGGTAAGCAGAGTTTGTTTTCCCAGGTTCTCTCAATCACACCGCAGAGCTACTGAGCCAAGCCTCTCTTCCTTCTATTGACTGAGGCTCCTCCGCCTCCTGTTCCCCTGGGGAAGGAAGGAAAGAGCCGGAGCTTCCTTTTCCCAGTTCCCTGGATTGCACAGGAGAGATAGAAAGAAAGCACTCTAAAACCAATGAGTGCTAATGTTTTGAGCATGCCCTTTTCGAAATCTGTGGTGAGACCAGGCTTGGAATATTGTGCACAGTTCTGGCCACTGCACGTGAAAAAAGGATATCGTGAAGCTTGAAAAGGTGCAGAAAATAGCAGCCAAAAATGAGCAGGCGGCTACAGCGGCTGCTGTGAGGAGGACTGGTTAAAAACACTTTGGGCCGTGTGACCTTGAAGAAGACTGCAGGTTTATCCCCCGCCCTTCTCTCTGAATCAGAGACTCAGAGCGGCTTACAAGCTCCTATATCTTCTCTCCCCACAACAGACACCCTGTGAGGTGGGTGGGGCTGAGAGGGCTCTCCCAGAAGCTGCCCTTTCAAGGACAGCTCCTACAATAGCTATAGCTGACCCAAGGCCAGCAGCTGCAAGTGGAGGAGTGGGGAATCAAACCCGGTTCTCCCAGATAGGAATCCGTACACTTAACCACTACACCAAACTGGCTCTCTCTTGAGCTGTGTGGCCTAGAAATAAAGGCATGTCAGGGAAGTTGTGGTAAAGGTTTGTAACATTCTGCAAGGCGTGGAAAGATAGGCAGGGAGAAGCCCCCCCCCCCAAATACTACAACCCAAGGTCGTCCTCTGAAGCCAAACGGTGGGAGATTCAGAACAAACAAAAAGAAGTCATTTCTTCACACGGTGTGTGGTTAAATGGTGCCGTAGGAGGTAGGGATGGCTGCCAACTTGGAAGGATTTGAAAGAGGAATAGATAAATGCATGGAGAGACGGGGCTATCAATGGCTACTAATCGCGGTGGATGTCTACTCCTTCCAGCACCAAAGGTGGGGTTGACTCCTTAAATTAGCACCGGCAGGAGGATGCTGTCGCAGTCTTCCCGTTGGCGGACTTCCCAGAGACTGCTGGCCCGGCCACCGTGGGAACCGAATGTTGGACTAGATGGGCCCTTGGTCCAATCCAGCATGGCTCTTCCTTACATTGTTCCGAGAAAGGCTCTCAGTCTCTGATTCAAATATCAAGTAAGCATGAAACACTTGATACCCAGAATAATAAGGTGGTAGAAGCAGGGATGGGCTGTACCACTTCAGACTGCAGGTGCCAGATTCCAGTTCTTGTTTGTGTGTGTGTGTGTGTGTGTGTGTGTGTGTGTGTGTGTGTGTGTGGTAGAAGCAGGGATGGATTATGCCACTTCAGACTGCAGGTGCCAGATTCCAGTTCTTTGGAGGGTGCGTGTGTGTTTTTTAAACTCATCCCCGCAGCTAGAAAGCTAGCAGAGCAGGAAGAACACTTTTGCCATTTTAGCAAAAGTTTTGTTTTGCATGTGGAAATCAGGCCTTCAGTGGCCCTATAGTGTCTGTGTCTCTCGGTTCCAGCCCCCGCCTTTTCCACAGTGTAATGCAGAATTCAATATGCAGAAAACAGCGACCTTTCCACCTGGTTTGTTGAAGGGATTGCTGAGGAAATGCAGCTTGAGCACTCAGAAACTGCCCAGTGCCTATGAACTCCGAAATGTTCATGAACGCATCTTTTTAATACAAAGTTCTGCGGAATGAATAAAAGCGTCTGTCTCTCCCCTTAAGAAGAAATGGGAAAGGATGTTCTTTTGTATTGTTGTAGTAGTACAGGAATGTGTGCCCCGTGGTGCAGAGTGGTAGGCTGCAGTACTGCAGTCCAAACCCTCTGCTCACGACTTGAGTTCGATCCCGGCGGAAGCTGCGTTCAGGTCACCGGCTCGAGGTTGGCTCAGCCTTCCATCCTTCCGAGGTCAGTAAAATGAGTCCCCAGCTTGCTTGGGGGGGAAGTGTAGATGACTGGGGAAGGCAAGGGGAAACCACCTCTTAAAAAAGTCTGCCATGAAAACGTCGTGATGCGATGTCACCTCAGAGTCGGGAACGACTGGCGCTTGCACAGGGGACTATCTTTACCGTTAGTAGTATAGGAACCATTTCTGTAGCGTGAACACCCATGGCAAAGCTTATGACACTTGAGATGGAGACTTGACTTGTGAAGGAAATAGGAAAGCATCTGGTAATGGTACAATCAAGAGCATGTAAGTTTCATCTATTTAGTAGCCTGCATAGCCTAACTAAAGTACATGACGAACCCTGCTGGATCAGACCACTGGTTCATCTAGTCCGGTATCCTGTCTCACACAGGCCAACCACTTCCTCTAGAGCAGGGGTGTCAAACTCATTTGTTATGTGGGCCGTATCTGATATAAATGAGACCTTGTCGGGCTGGGCCATAAGAACATAAGAGAAGCCATGTTGGATCAGGCCAATGGCCCATCCAGGCCAACACTGTGTCACACAGTGGCAAAAAAATTTATACATACACACACACTGTGGCTAATAGCCACTGATGGACTTCTGCTCCATATTTTCATCTAAACCCCTCTTGAAGGTGGCTATGCTTGTGGCTGCCACCACCTCCTCTGGCAGTGAATTCCACATGTTAATCACCCTTTGGGTGAAGAAGTACTTCCTTTTATCCATGTCAGGCCAGGCCATCTGTATACCTATTTAAGATTAGGTAGCAGAGATGTAAACTTTATAAAGGACACAGACAAGCACAATTAAAAATTTTTTTAACAAAAATTAAAACATGCTTAAAACATTAGCACTCATTGGTCTTAAAGGTGCTTCCTTTGACTTTCTCCCATGGGATCCAGGGAACTGGGCAAAGGAAGCTCTGGCTTTTTCCTTCCTTCCCCAGGAGGGGGAGGATCCTCAGCCATTAGAAGGAAGAGAGACTTGGCTCATTAGCTTTGCTGTGGGATTGAGAGAGCCTGGAAAAACAAGCTTTGCCTTCCCCCCTTCCTCCCCAAGGGAGGAGGCTCAGCCAATGGAGAACATAGAGGTTTTGCTCTGTAGCTCCTGTGCGATTGAGCAAGCCTTGCAAAGCAAGCTGTGATGCAAATGGAAGCAGAGAGGGAGAAGGAAGCAGATGACAGCCAGTTGCTGGGTGGCCTGATAGAAGCCTGATTTGGCCCCTGGGCCGCATGTTTGATACCCCTGCTCTAGAGGGCCAACAACAGGGCACAGAGGCTGAGGCCAGTTTGGTGTGGTGGTTAAGTGTGCGGACTCTTACCTGGGAGAACCGGGTTTGATTCCCCACTCCTCCACTTGCACCTGCTGGAATGGCCTTGGGTCAGCCATAGCTCTGGCAGAGGTTGTCCTTGAAAGGGCAGTTGTTGGGAGAGCCCTCTCAGCTCCACCCACCTTACAGGGTGTCTGGTGTGTGGGGGAGAAGACATAGAAGATCGTAAGCCACTCTGAGTCTCTGATTTAGGGAGAAGGACAGGGTATAAATCTGTAGTCATCATCATCTTCTTCTTCTTCCCTGATGTTGCCTCCTGGCTCTGGGTTTCGGAGGCGTACTGCCTTTGAATGTGGAGGTTCCCCTCTGTCACCATTGCTAATAGCCACTGACGGACTAATAATAAATAATGTATGGCTTTGTGTGTAGAAGAGCCAGGACATCCTAAGACTGTCTGGCAGCCGAAAAGTCTAGCTCTTTTAGCATTATGCACCAATAGGTCACGAGCTCGACTTGTTTTTTGAGGCAAGAGACATTCAGAGGTGGTTTGCGATTGCATCCCTCTGCGTCACTACCCTGGTATTCCTCGGAGGTCGCCAGGCCTTTTTTCTAGCAGGAGCTTCTCTGCATATTAGGCCATGCCCCCACCGATGTAGCCAGTCCTCCTGGAGCTTACAGTAGGCCCTGTACAAAGAAGAAGAAGATATTGGATTTATATCCCGCCCTCCACTCCGAAGAGTCTCAGAGCGGCTCACAATCTCCTTTACCTCCCTCCCCCACAACAGACACCCTGTGAGGTGGGTGGGGCTGGAGAGGGCTCTCCCAGCAGCTGCCCTTTCAAGGACAACCTCTGCCAGAGCTATGGCTGACCCAAGGCCATGCCAGCAGGTGCAAGTGGAGGAGTGGGGAATCAAACCCGGTTCTCCCAGATAAGAGTCCGCACACTTAACCACTACACCAAACTGGCCCTCTAAGCTCTTGGAGGATTTACTACATCAGGGGGCGTGGCCTAGAAAAAAGAGGCCTGGAGGTTGCCCTTCCAAATACTAGCCAAGGCCAAGATTTGACTCAATCGGGCTAGCTTGGGCTATCCAGACTGCACATGGATGGGCTTATTCTCTAAATCCATCCAGCTAATCCCCCTTTAATGCTGTTTATTCCTGTGGCCGTCCCCACATCCTTTGGGAGCAAATTCCACATTTAAACCACTCTGTGTAATAAAGTAGTATTTCCTTTTCTCCGTCCTGAACCTACTGCCTATCGGTTTCATTGGTATTTGGGGAGAGGGAGAGAAATTTCGCTTTGTCATCTCTCTCCACCCCATGCATAGTTTCATGAACCTCTTATCACAGGGGTGGCCAAACTGTGACTCGGGAGCCACGTGTGGCTCTTGCATACATATCGTGTGGCTCTCAAAGCCCACACCGCCCCACAGGCTACTTGGAGAAGGTATTTGAAGTCTCTTTAAATCACTTCTCCAAGCCACCTGGTGGCCTGGAGCATGCATTTAAAGTTGCTTTCTTTCCGCCTCTCCCTCCCCATCTACTTTCCTTCCTTCCTTCCAGCTCTCAAACATCTGACGTTCAAGTCTTTCAGCTCTCCGACGTCTGATGTTTATTCAGTGTGGCGCTTGCGTTAAGCAAGTTTGGCCACCCCTGCTGTATCAAGCAGCCCTTTCGTCACCTCTCTTTTTACACTGAAAAGTCCCAGACCCAGCGTTCCCTCATAGGGAAAGTGCTCCAACCCCCTCATCATCTCGGCTGCCCTGCTCTGTACATTTTTTGAGTTCTGCAATGTCCTTTTTGAGATACGGTGACCAGAACTATACAGAGTATTCCAGATGAGGCTGCACCATCGATCTGTTCTATACAGAAGCATGTGTTATTAAGAAGACTGCAGATTTATACCCTGCGCTTCTCTCTGAATCGGAGGCTCAGAGCGGCTTACAATCTCCTATGTCTTCCTCCCCCCCGCCGCCGCACGATAGACACCTTGTGAGGTGGGGCTGAGAGGATTCTCACAGCAGCTGCCCTTTCAAGGACAACCTCTGCCAGAGCTATGGCTGACCCAAGGCCATTCCAGCAGGTGCAAGTGGAGGAGAAGAAGAAGACTGCAGATTTATATCCCACCCTCCACTCTGAAGAGTCTCAGAGCGGCTCACAATCTCCTTTACCTTCCTCCCCCACAACAGACGCCCTGTGAGGTAGATGAAGATATTGGATTTATATCCCGCCCTCCACTCCGAAGAGTCTCAGAGCGGCTCACAATCTCCTTTACCTTCCTCCCCCACAACAGACACCCTGTGAGGTGGGTGGGGCTGGAGAGGGCTCTCACAGCAACTGCCCTTTCAAGGACAACCTCTGCCAGAGCTATGGCTGACCTAAGGCCATTCCAGCAGCTGCAAGTGGAGGAGTGGTGAATCAAACCCGGTTCTCCCAGATAAGAGTCCGCACACTTAACCACTACACCAAACTGGCTCTTAACTAAAGAACTAAGCAGGATTCCTGAGGGGAAGGAGCCGTGGCTCAGTGGTAGAACATCTGTCTGGCATGTAGAAGGGCCTAGGTTCAATCCCCAGCATCTCCAGTTAAATCCTCCAGGTTGGAGGTGATGTGAAAGACCTCATTCGGAGATCTCGAAGAGCTGCCGCCAATCCGAGTAGACGATACTCACTTCGATGGACAAATGCAGTAAAAGGCATCTTCATGTGCCAGCCATAGCTAGTACTTGGGTGGTAGACCTCCAAGGAAAACCGGGGTTGCTATGCAGAGGAAGAGAGTGGCAAACGACCTCATCTTGTCTCTTGCTTGGAATGTACCATGGATGGGGTCCCCATGAGTCTGTTGCAATGTGGCAGTGACCTTTTTATAACTGCTCGTTTATGAAATGTTTGAAGCAACGTCTAGCAAACACATAAATCAAAACAGCATGTAACAATTCAAGACCATCAAATGCTAAATCAACAATGTACCTTAGTATGCAAGTAGAGATGGCATATCCGTCACATCACATATGGAGCAGAGGTCTATCAGTGGCTATTAGCCGCAGCATATTGATGGAACTCTCTGTCTGAGACAGTGATGCTCTGTATTCTTGGTGCTTGGGGCAACACTGGGAGAGCTTCTAGTGTCCTGGCCGCACTGGTGGACCTCCTGATGGCGCCTTGTTTTTTGGCCGCTGTGTGACACAGAGTGTTGGAATGGATGGGCCATTGGCCTGATCCAACATGGCTTCTCGTATGTTCTTACTGTGGCTAGAAACATAGTCCTGAATATTAGGAAGCCTTTGCACGTTTTTAAACTGGGCCGCTCGTGCCCTTCTGGATGCAGAACCATGCAAATTTCCGGTTCCGGGGGATTGGGGGGTTGCGCGTGCAAAGGGGCATTGCGTGGGCGATTCCTGATCCAGCAGCTGGTGCTGCATGTGCCCAGCTCTGTCAAGAAGCAGCAGTTGTGCCAGTCATCTATTCCGGAAGGGGGAAAGTAAGGGTTGGATTTAGCCCCTTCCCTGCGGAACATCGGTTTAGAAGTCAAAATCATTTGTTAGGAGGGCTGAATCTGATGTAAATGAGACCTTGTCGGGCCAGGCCATGTGTCTATTTAAGATTAGGTAGAAAAGATATAAATTTTTAAAGGACACAGGAAAACACAAAGATTTTTTTTTAAAACCCTTAAAATAAAGCATGCTTAAAACATTAGCACTTGTTGGTCTTAAAGGTGCTTTCTTTGTATTTCTCCTATGGGATCCAGGGAACTGGGCAAAGGAAGCTCTGGCTCTTTCCCTCCCTCCCCAGGGGACCAGGAGGGGGAGGAGCCTCAGCCAATTGAGAAAATGGAGGTTTTGCTCTGTCGCTCCTGGGCAATTGAGCAAGCTTTGCGAAAAGCTGAGATGCAGTAGGAAGCAAGAGAGAGGGAGAAGGAAGCTGAGATGCAGAAGGAAGCAAGAGAGAGGGAGAAGGAAGCTGAGATGCCGAAGGAAGCAAGAGAGGGAGAAGGAAGCTGAGATGCAGAAGGAAGCAAGAGAGAGGGAAAAGGAAGCTGAGATGGAGAAGGAAGCAAGAGAGAGGGAGAAGGAAGCTGAGATGCAGAAGGAAGCAAGAGGGAGAAGGAAGCTGAGATGCAGAAGGAAGCAAGAGAGAGGGAAAAGGACGCTGAGATGGAGAAGGAAGCAAGAGAGAGGGAGAAGGAAGCTGAGATGCAGAAGGAAGCAAGAGAGAGGGAGAAGGAAACAGATGACAGTCAGTTGCTTGGGGGTCTGATAGGAGCCCTCTGGGTGCCCTGATTCAGTCCCTGGGCAAATTTGCCAGATTCTCTCTGTACAAAAACATGAGTTCAGCAGGCCTTCAGGTGAAATGAAAGTCTGCAAACTCAGACTGATTTCACCCTCACCTTACGCTGCTCTCACGTTCGTCTTCTCAGGAAAGCTTTCTTCCGATTT
Organism: Heteronotia binoei; assembly: GCF_032191835.1. Taxonomy (NCBI): domain Eukaryota; kingdom Metazoa; phylum Chordata; class Lepidosauria; order Squamata; family Gekkonidae; genus Heteronotia; species Heteronotia binoei. The sequence continues at coordinate 90,439,821 of NC_083232.1, read as the reverse complement.
CCCACTATCAGCCCCTGGGCCGCAGCAAGGATCATCCTTTTTGCGCAGCAAACAGGAACCACTAAAAACCAGTTTGCTGTGCGAAAATGCCGATCCTTGCTTCGGCCCCCGGGCAGATAGTGGGAAATCGGAAGAAAGCCACGCTGAGAAGATAAAAGGGCATACAGTGAGTGCGAAATCGGTCTCAGCGAATGTTTTATGAGTACAACGAGTAAATCTCAGTGGAAGGAGTTGCCTTCCGTTAATCTCTTCTCCTTCGTTTTGGTCTTCTTTTGGCAAAATTTGCATCTTCATTTTGATGCAAGAAGAATCCCGTGGCGCAGAGTGTTAAAGCTCCAGTACTGCAGTCCTAAGCTCTGCTCACGACCTGAGTTCAGTCCCCGGTGGAAGCTGGGTTTTCAGGTAACTGGCTCGAGGTTGACTCAGCCTTCTATCCTTCGAAGGTCGGTCAAATAAGGACCCAGCTTGCTGGGGGGAAAGTGTAGATGACTGGGGAAGGCAATGGCAAACCACCCCGTAAAAAGTCTGTTGTGAAAACGTTGTGAAAGCAACGTCACCCCAGAGTCAGAAACAACTAGTGCTTGCACAGGGGACTTTTCCTTTGCCTTTGATGCAAGCCCCTTGCCCGGGAGGTATAAAATACTGTTTGCATGCAAAGTTTAAATTGCTGATTTTTAACACAAAGCCAACACCATTGTGTCCCCGACAGGGTCCTTGCCGGCGAGAGATGGAAGACACGCTAAACAATCTAAAGATCCTGAACGTCTTAAGCCCGAGGGGATTGCATATTCCCAACTGTGACAAGAAGGGATTTTACAAGAAAAAACAAGTGAGTTGGCGTTTCCGTGTTTCACTCTAGTCTTTACCAGTGTTCCCTCTAAGCTGCAGAGTCTTGTGAGCAAAAATCCTGCTTTGTGAGCTACTGCATTAAAGTTGGGAGCTAGTGGCATTAAAGTTGGGAGCTACTGCATAAATTAGGGTCCTCTGGGGGTCATCCTTCCTGAGCGAAGACAAAAATGTGTGAGCTGGAGCCTAAAAATCCGTGAGCTAGCTCACGCTGACTCAGCTTAGAGGGAACAAAGCAGTAGACAAGCGCACCTTTAAGACAACTAAGTTTTATTCAGAACGTAAGCTTTCATCGATGGGAGATTTAAAAAAAAACTCCCATGAAGGTGAGAACCTGTCCGTGTGGCACTGATGAAGTGGAATCTATAGAACATGTTCTGTTTTGTTGTCGTTTCTATCAGGAAGTTGGATCTAATGTAATTTCCCCTCTGCTTAAAAATTACTTAGGTTGTTCTGATGCAGATATTTTAAGGAAGCTTTTGATGGGTGCGAATCCACAGGTCATTATTAGCGGTGCTAAATTTTTCGCAGCAGCTTGTAGAATTCGGCGTGAAATTTTAGGTATAGATTCTAAATTTTAGAGCTATAGAATAGGTCCAAATTTTAAATTCTTATGTATGGCTTTTAAATGTTTAATCTTAGAGATATTCCTGTTACATTTGGATCAGACAAATTTTTTTTGTATGATGAAGTCTGCTTAAGAGCAATCAATTTATTCGGCCAATGACCAGTACAAGTCAAATTTTTTTTTTGTCTGATGAAGTCTGCTTAAGAGCATACGAAAGCTTACATTCTGAATAAAACTGAGTTGGTCTTAAAGGTGCGCTTGTCTACTGCTTTGTTCTATTGCTTCAGACCAACACGGCTGCCTGCTGGGATCGGTTTAGAGGGAACACTCGTCTTTATCGAATTGGGCAAATTGTTTCCAGCGTAACCTTTACTGGGGGGCTGGGGGGGAGAAGTGTTCACCGTGTGCCATTTTAATTGAATATTAATTTGGCAACCGTCGGGGGAGGGGGCGCCTGACGACTTTGCGCCAACGCCAGGTGCGGAGTTGGTGTTTGTGTTTGCCGTCGTTCGTGACAACAGATTCGGTCCGAGAAACCTCTTTCCGAAGTTGCAGATGAAATGACCGCCCCCCCCCGAGTCCTCGATACCCACGCCCTTCAGTTTTAAAAAAGGAAACAGCTCTCCGCAGGGGAGGGGGAAGGGGGAGAGAGAGACGAGCAACACGTTGCCATCTCACCATATGGCTGTAATGGATCAACGCTTTTGAATTGCAAAATTGCTGCCTGAGGGTTCCTAGAAGGATTGAGTCGGGGTCGAATTGCATCCAGCAACCCAAGGAACCCCATACAGCTGTCCTTTATGTGCTCCGGAGGATCGCTTCCAAAATCTAGGTCATGTGGTCATGAAAGCGATACCAGGGTGCTCAGCGTTTAGTCCCTCGTAAGGTGGCCTCTCCGCCACCCCGGGTTTTCCATCGACATCAGCCCAGCGAGGTTGTGACCTTTCTTGACAAATGCAGATCACCTGACCGTGGAGACGTGCAAACCGAACTGCCGTAATGTGCTTCCTTCGAGGCGTAGCTGCTGCAAATAGCATTCTTGATAACTTTGGCTCATTCAGTTCGGGGTAAATGTTTCTACTTGTTTAGATTTAAAAAAAACAAAACCCTATTTCCGAGGGTTGGGGCAAACTGTGGCTCAGGAGCTACATGTGACACTTTCACACGTATTGTATGGCTCTTGAAGCCCACACCGCCTCATTGGCCAGCTTGGAGAAGGCATTTGTCTCTTTAAATCCCCTTGCCAAGCCAGCTGCTGGCTTGGAGATTGCATTTAAAATTAAAGTTGCATTCTTTCCACCTCCTCCTTCCTCCCCCTATCTACTTGCCTTCCTTCCTCCTTCCCTCCCTCCCTCTGACATTCATGTTTTGCGGCTCTCAAACACCTGACATTTATTCTGCATGGCTCTTACATTAAGCAAGCTTGACCACCTCTGACTTATTTTTTTATTAAAAACCATTTTTTTTCTTCCTCAGTTTATGGCTAAACTTTTCCTAAGTTGATTGCAAAAATCAGCTCTGAAAGAACGGTGTGTGTGTAAAACTGTCTTATTATTGGAGATGTCTACCTCTATTTCTGTGCCCCTATTCTCTGCAGCCCCCACCCAAGTCTCTACTGCCCGTCCAGCTGCAAAGCCTTTCCCTTTGTCCCCCATGAGTGGTAGTGGGGACCATGTGGCTTTCATGGTTGTGTTGGCATGCAGGGGAGTCACCGCCTCTGCCACCCTTCACACCTTCCCCGACTTGCTACGTCTTTTCTCTGCCCTGTGTACCATGCTTGCAACCCCAGAGTAACTGAATAGCTCAAGCAAGAAAGACAAGCTTATGTAGAATCAGAAAGCTCTCCCCTATGCCACTGAGAATAGTGTACAGCGATTGGCGGCGACGAGAGATACTGATATCCTGACCCGGATGTCCTGGACTGGCCCAGTTTCGTCAGAGGTCAGAAGCAAGCAAGGTCGGCCCTGGTTAGTACGGTAGTTCTTTTCTGCCTTTGTGTGCGTATGCCCATGTCTGGAAGTCACGGTGACCTCTGGCGACCCCTGCTGGGGCACGGAGGACACGCACAAGTCTCTGTCCCCCATCTCTGCCTCCCGACTCCGGGCGTTCTCTTCCAGCCTCCCTTCCAAATAGTTGCCAGGGTCGACCCTGCTTAGCTTCCGAGGTCTGACAAGATGGGGCTAGCCTGGGCTACCCGGTATTGTTAGTATTTGGATGGGAGACCACCAAGGGAGCCCAGGGTCATGGCGCAGAGTAGGGTTCCCAAGTCCAATTCGAGAAATATCTGGGGACTTCGGGGGTGGAGCCAGGAGACATTGGGGGCGGAGCCAGGAGCAAGGGTGCGACAAGTATAATTGAACTCCAAGGGAGTTCCGGCCATCACATTTAAAGGGACAGCACACCTTTTAAAATGCCTTCCTTTCATAGGAAATAATGAAGGATCGGGGCACCTTCTTTTGGCGCTCATAGAATTGGACCCCCTGGTCCAATCGTTTTGAAACTTGGGGGGTATTTTGGGGAGAGGTACTTGATGCTGTACTAAAAATATATTTCCTCTGCCTCAAGAAACAGCCCCCCCCCAGAGCCCCCGATACCCACGGATCAATTTGCCATTATTCCCTATGGGAATCGTTCTCCATAGGGAATAATTGTCCGGTAGACATTTCCCTCCAGCCGCTTTCTGATGCCCCTAAAGTGCTTTCTGATGGCCTCCAAACCTGGGAAGCGGCAACTCTCTTTCTCACACACACATACACACACACTTACTGGGTCTAGTTCCTCCACAAGGACATCTGAAAAGAACAGAGGCTACGCTGCTCTCTCTCTCTCTCTCTCTCTCTCTCTCTCTCTCTCTCTCTCTCTCTCTCACACGCACACACTCAGTTGCTCTGAAACGAAAGCAAAACAAACCGAGGGACTGTGCTGCTGACCTTTTCCATGAAGTACTTCCTGCTCAACTTTAAAGGCACACAGACACACATTTTGAAACAGACCTGTTTGCAGGTTTCTAAACCTGCCCGAGATCTAGAGGTGCATGGTGGCTGTGAGGGCGGGGCTTTCCCCAGCAGCCAGCTAGCTGGGGGTGGGAGGAAGCCTGTAAAACCGAGGGATCCCCCGCTGGGACCTGGGGATTGGGAAGCCTCACACAGAGGCAGGCAGCGGCAAACTACCCCCAAATGTCTCTTGCTTTGAGAACCCCATGAAGGGCCACCATAAATCGACCGCAAAAAATAGTAGAGTCCAACAGCACCTTTAAGACGAACAAATTTTAGATGCAGTTGACGAAGAGGGCTGTGTTTCTCGAAAGCTTATATTACAATAAAATGTGTTAGTCTCAAAGGTGCTACTTGGGCCCTTTACTGTTTTTGCAGCAACAGACCCAGCACGCCTAACTCCTCTGGAGCTATACATCGGCTACAACTTGAAGAAACTTTCCCCCACCAGCAGACTTGCTGAATACAAAAACACCAGCCAGAAGGATGCTTTCCCTGCATCTCTGTCGCTCACACATCATTGATTCTGTACAACATAAGCCGTGGCACCACCGGGGTGGAATTCTAGCAGGAGCTCCTTTGCATATTAGGCCACACCCCCTGATGTAGCCAATCTTCCAAGAGCTTACAAAAGAGAGCCTTGTAAGCTCTTGGAGGATTGGCTACATCAGGGGGGGCGGTGGCCTAATATGCAAAGAGCTCCTGTCGGAATTCCACCCCCGGGGGCCACATCCTTTTAGAAATGCAGCACTGGAGGCTGATCTGTTTGATTTCCATTCGAGAAATGCATTGGATCAGGCGTTCTCACTAGTCTGCATTTTCCCCCCCAAGAGAGCTTGGGCTAGGGGGCCACCCACCTCCCCATGAATGGGTTCTCAAGCCTCAGCCCCCGGCTTCCAGTTTCCATATTACCAGGGCTCTGCCACCCTGACTGCAGCGCTTTCATTAGAAAATATTATTAGCAAAGCATTCTCTGTGTGTTTTAGCTTCCCTTTTATGTGGCAGGGGAGTTGGAAATGAGGAAAGTCAACAGAAACTGACCAGCCAACCTGCTGCGGATTCCGAGGAGTCCACAGACTTCCCTGTTTCAAAAACGGCTGCTCTGTGTATCGCTGATTCTATTGACTTTCTCCCCAAGTGACATCGAAAAACCGTTTGCAGGCTGCGGAAGGTGTACGAAAAGCAGAGGTGGACACACTGAACGCAGACGTTGGATCCGTATTTTGGACCTCCCCAGGGCTCTTTTTCGAGCAGGAGCTCCTCTGCGTATTAGGCCATGCCCCCCCGATGTAGCCAATCCTCCCAAGAGCTTAGATGGCTCTTAGTGCAGGGCCTACTATAAGCTCCAGGAGGATTGGCTACATCAGGAGGGTGTGGCCTAATATGCAGAGGAGCTCTTGCTCGAAAAAGAGCCCTGGACCTCACCTCGTAATTTTGATAAAGCGATGACAAAATCGTTGCGTGCAAATAAATATTCAGAACGCTGTGGTTTTCATCTCAGCAACAAAAAGCGAATCCCTAACCTAACTCTCTTGCTATTTCGGATAATTCCATTCTTGCTTTAAAAGCTCTGTTTCGTTGAATATTGGAGCCAATGTGGAAGACGCCTGGTTAAGAAATGAATTTATCCACTGCCACAGCATGGCTCTTTTTTAGTAGGAGCTCCTCTGCATATTAGGCCACACACCCCTGATGTAGCCAATCCCTCAAAAGCTTACGGGCTCTTAGTACAAGGCCTACTGTAAGCTCCAGGAGGATTGGCTACATCGGGGGGGGGGGGTGGCTTAATATGTAGAGGAGCTCCTGCTAGAAAAAGAGCCCTTTATAAGCAGGCAGTGGCAAGAGCTCAAGGCACATGGATTTTTACGCCGTACAACAAAACACAGTCTGATACGAAGCAATAAAGTTTCGCACTTAACAGGAGACACTGCAGTAAAATCATTTCTAAAAATACCAGGTGCTGCAGGGAAATTCCTAGGTGCCGTGCCTACCTGGCGCCTGGGATTTGTCAAGCCCGACTTTAAAAGGTCCTGTAAGATCCGGTTAATACAAGAGACAGATTTAAATAGCTCCTGGCTTTCATATATTCAAGGAAGACTGCAGCCCGAAACCTAATTCACTTACAGAGAGCCCAGAAATGGCTTTCAGTGTTTTAACATCCAGCCTGCAAAGGAATTCCTGCAAAGGAATTCTGAGGAAATCTAAAGTTTGCTTGGAGTTTTGGTTGGTATTATTGTCTTGCCCATGTTAGTAGTCGGAAACACACATTAAAGTGGTTTTATTAGGTATTCATTTGCATAAATAGGATAGGTTGTTGTGCTTTTCTCTTATGTAGCCAAATTTTCAGGGTTCGTGTATTCCATTTCATGTCATGAGGGATTAGGAAAGAACACTGGAGGATACAGTCTGGTCACTTCCAGTTTGTTCGGATTTTATCAGAAACTCTCCACACACACACACACCCCCAAGCCAGTTTGGTGTAGTGGTTAAGTGTGCAGACTCTTATCTGGGAGAACCGGGTTTGATTCCCCACTCCTCCACTTGCACCTGCTGGAATGGCCTTGGGTTAGCCATAGCTATCGCAGAGGTTGTCCTTGAAAGGGCAGCTGCTGGGAGAGCCCTCTCAGCCCCACGCATCTCACAGAGTGTCTATAGTGGGGGAAGAAGATAAAGGAGATTGTAAGCCGCTCTGATTCAGAGAGAAGGGCGGTATATAAATCTGCAGTCTTCTTCTTCTTCTCCTCAGTTAGAAAAGCCAGAAACTTCTCTGAAGCTTCTCAAAAACAAAAGGGGTGGAGATTTTGAGGATTCTTTGCAGACTGTTAGATTTCTCACTGTGCTGGTTCTTGTGAGGAAGGAAGAAATTCTTTAACCAACTTGTTATGGATTGTTAAGGCTATGTTATGAGTCGTGGGACCTCCATGTTCAAAGACCATTTGTGCTAAGGCCTGCAATATGGAGGGGGACTGAGTGAGATTGGGTGGGAAGAGCTGGATGGATCTAATCCAGTGTCCCCAACCTTTTTGGCACCAGGGACTGGTTTTGTGGAAGACAATTTTTCCACGGACCGGGGGCGGTTGGGGGGGGGGGCGTGCAATGGTTTCGGGATGATACAATTGTGCACTTTATTTCTGTTAGTTTGGTGTGGTGGTTAAGTGTGCAGACTCTTATCTGGGAGAACTGGGTTTGATTTCCCACTCTTCCACTTGCAGTTGCTGGAATGGCCTTGGGTCATCCATATCTCTCGCGAGTTGTCCTTGAAAGGGCAGCTTCTGGGGAGAGCCATGTTGGATCAGGCCAATGGCCCATCCAGTCCAACACTCTGCATCACACAGTAGCCCATATACACACACACACAGTGGCTAATAGCCACTGATGGACCTCTGCTCCATATTTTTATCCAATCTCCTCTTGAAGCTGGCTATGCTTGTCGCTGCCATCACCTCCTGTGGCAGTGAATTCCACATGTTAATCACCCTTTGAGTGAAGAAGTACTTCCTTCTATCCGTTTTAACCCGACTGCTCAGCAATTTCATTGAATGCTCACGAGTTCTTGTATTGTGAGAAAGGGAGAAAAGTACTTCTTTCTCTACTTTCTCCATCCCATGCATAATCTTGTAAACCTCTATCATGTCACCCCGCAGTCGACATTTCTCCAAGCTAAAGAGTCCCAAGCGTTTTAACCTTTCTTCATAGGGAAAGTGTTCCAGCCCTTTAATCATTCTAGTTACCCTTTTCTGGACTTTCTCCAATGCTATAATGTCCCTTTTGAGGTGCGGTGACCAGAATTGTACACAGTATTCCAAATGAGACAACTCATGACCCGGTTGCTAATAGGCCACGGACTGGTACCGTTGTGTGTTGGTATTGCTTTGCTGATTTATTTCTGGTCCTGGCCACCTATAGGAAATGATCACACATCTTTAGCCTGGTAGAAGCAGTTTTCTGAAGTGCACAAAGTTAACTCTGCTTGGGGTGGTGGTCACAGCAGTTTGTTTGCTTCAAGTAGTTTTGTCAACAGTGTCCCGAAAACATGCTTTTCTCACACGAGAAAGGTGCATCCCAACACACAAGTTGGTTAGTACTTGGATAGAAGGTCTCCAAGAAGTCCACAGTCGCTCTGCAGAGGCAGGAAATGGCAAACCACCTCTGTTGGTCTCCTGTCCTAATAAAGGGGTGGCCAGACGGTGTCTTGGGACCCACAGGTGGCTCTTCACACATACTGTATGGCTCCCAGAGGTCAAGGAGGAACAACGTAGGCTTACTCTCAAGTAAGCATGCTTAACATCAAGACCTCAGTCAGCCTCTGAGCGCTGACCCATAGGTAGGTGACTGTTCCCACCATGTGTGAAGCCGGGAAGGAGGGGGAAATAGACAGGCTTGCAAGTTCTTTTCCTCCACCACAGAGGTCACCCGGAGACCTAGAGTGGGGAAAGAGAGTGCAAGAGCTGAGGAAGTCACTGAAAGGATGAACACAATTAAAGAGTGCTGTGCAGAGTTCCCTCTTAGTTTCATAGCTCTTGTAGGAGCTGTATTTACTAAAGAGAGGTACATAATGATGCGAACGGTGGTCACTGATTTATATGATACCACGTGTGATTCTTTCTCCCAAAAGTGCCAAAAGATAATTCCCTAACCTTTCCCTATGCTGGTTTTATGAAGACTGTTATTCACAGCTTTTGTGTTTCAAAAAGTTTCCTTCTAGCATGGTTGTGTTGTAAAGTGCCCACATATGTATTTTATCTTTTTATGCAAAGAAAGTATTAAGAGTTTTAATATACATGTGTGTGATATTTGTTCATATCCTATGGCTCTCAAATAGCTGATGTTTATTCTATGTGGCTCTTACATTGAGCTAGTTTGCCCACTCCTGCCCTAATGGGTTACCATAAGTTGGCTGCAACTTGACAGCCCTGGACAGACATGTACTTGGTAGAGGGGCGAGAAAGATGTGTGTGTTAAATGCCATTAAGTTGCTTCCAACTTACGGTAACCATATCTATTCAGGTCCTCCAAAATGTCCTATCATTAACAGCCTTGCTCAGGTCTTGTAGAGTGAGGGCTGTGGCTTCCTTCATTGAGTCCATCTGTCTCCTGTTGGGTCTTCCTCTTTTTCCTATTAGCCACAGCTTATTGTTGGAACTCGCTGTCTGGAGCAGTGATGCTCTGTATTCTTGTGCTTGGTGGGGGGGCACAGTGGAAGGGCTTCTAGCCCCACTGGTAGACCTATTGATAGCACTTGGTTGGGTTCCCCCCCCCCCTGTGTGATACAGAGTGTTGGACTGGATGGGCCATTGGCCTGATCCAACATGACTTCTCTTATGTTCCTGCTGCCTTCAGCTTTTCCTTGCATGATTGTCTTCTCCAGTGACTCTTTTCCTGTCTTCTCCAGTGACTCTTCTCCTCTCTTCTTCTCTTCTCCTCTCATGGAGACCAAGTCCTATGAAGAAAGGTTGAAGGAACTAGGCATGTTTAGCCTGGAGAGGAGGCAGCTTAGAGGTGATACGATCACCATCTTCAAGTACTTGAAGGGCTGTCATATAGAGGATGGTGTGGAATTGTTTTCTGTGGCCCGAGAAGGTAGGACCAGAACCAACGGGTTGAAATTAAATCAAAAAAGTTTCCAGCTCAACATTAGGAAGAACTTCCTGACCGTTAGAGCAGTTCCTCAGTGGAACAGGCTTCCTTAGGAGGTGGTGGGCTTTCCTTCCTTGGAGGTTTTTAAACAGAGGCTAGATGGCCATCTGACACCAATGAAGATCCTGTTAATTTAGAGCGAGGTATTTTGAATTTCCTGCATTGTGCAGGGGGTTGGACTAGATAACCCTGGAGGTCCCTTCCAACTCTATGATTCTCTATGATCTTGTGACTAAAGTACAATAGTCTCAGTGTAGCCCTTTTAACTTCTAGGGAGTAGCCATTTTAGCTTCTAGGGAGCAGCCATTTTAGCTTCTAGGGAAAGTCCAGCTTGACTTGATCTGGAACCCAGTTTCTTGTCTTTTCACCAGTCCACAGTATCTGTAAAACTCTCATCCAACACCACATTTCAAATGTTGTGAGAAAGATGGTCAGGATTAATGTTTGAACTCCTCATGAGCCTTCTCTCACATGTGTTAGGGAAGTGAGGGGAAGCAGGATCATTCTGTGTGAGGAAAGTTGGGCTGAAAACATGGCTGGATCCACCCGCACCCTCCACCATTTCTTCATTTTTCATTGCCTGACTACAAATTTCTTAGGAGTCAAGGAAGTGCCAGCATACAGTTTACTTTTTGTACCTGCTGCCTTTGCAAAGGCATCATAAATTAATTAATCAAGTGAAATGAATCGGCCACCGGGTATAGCTTCTACCGCTTTCGACTGCTGGGCCGGAGCATCGCTGAGAACAATAATGGAAGAAATGCTTCTCGAAACCGGCTCTGGCTGGCTCCCACAGCTATCGGTTGCAGTAATTTCAGACGGCCGCCCCATGTAGCAACAGCTGTTGCCGGTCTCCATATTGGTGTAAGTGCTGGATACATTCCAGCGAGTGGGGGGGAACTGAAATCCCAGCAGCTGTGCTCCGGAAGGACTGGGCGCTTGCAGCGTGACACCGAAGAGTCCATCGGAATTGTCGACACTCTCAAATGTGCCCTTGGGGATCTCTCCTGAGAGGACACGGACCATTCTCTCCAAGTCCTATGTGCCCTTCGCCCCCCGCTTGTCACCATCTATGTATGGACAGGTCTGCTCTTATCTCCTTTTTGCCAAGATCCTGATTGCGCCCAACACATAAATGTGTGTAAGGAATCTTCTCCCCCCACCCGCCTTTAAAAAAAAAGCTGTTTTGAAGTATCTTCAGGAGGGGGGAAAGGCTTGAGGGCAATGTTCCCTCTAAGCTGCAGAGATCTTGTGAGCAAAAATTCGACCTTGTGAGCTACTGGCATGAAAGTGGTGAGCTGCTGCATCAATTATTGTACTCTGGGGTCATCCTTCCTGTGCGAGGAGAAAAACATGTGAGGTGGAGGCTAAAAAACTCTGAGCTAGCTCACACTAACTCACCTTAGAGCAGGGGTGTCAAACATGCAGTTTGGGGGCCCAATCAGGCCCCTGGAGGGCTCCTATCAGAAGAAGAAGAAGAATTGCAGATTTATACCCCGCCCTTCTCCCTGAATCAGAGACTCAGAGCGGCTTACAATCTCCTATGTCTTCTCCCCCCACAACAGACACCCTGTGAGGTGGGTGGGGCTGAGAGTGCTCTCACAGCAGCTGCCCTTTCAAGGACAACTCTTGCGATAGCTATGGCTAACCCAAGGCCATTCCAGCAGGTGCAAGTGGAGGAGTGGGGAATCAAACCCGGTTCTCCCAGATAAGAGTCCGCACACTTAACCACTACACCAAACTGGCTCTCGAGCACTTTCAGGGTTTCTAAGAGAGGCATCCTAAAGCAAAGCTGTGTTAGAATCCTACAAGTCTGTTCAGTGGAGTTCACTCTCAGCAGAGTGTTTTTAGGATTGTCATGGAAATCTTTCAGGCATCATGTTTTCAAGCTTTTTCCAAGAACCTTACTCTTAAAAAAAACAAAAAACAAAGAAACCCTAGAGGTTTTGGGGTCTGCCCAGAATTCCCCCAGTGGCTGATTGTGCCCCACTTTCCTACTTGCCTCTACTCTCACCTCTTTATGTCCCCCACTTGTACAGCTCTATAGGCATTCGGTCATCACCAGGGGTCTCGTTTTGCGGATGCCATCTGACTGGTGCTAGAGACCCACGGTGCCTTGTACCAGGCCCAAGGATTCTTACACTAGGTCCTCTGAACCAGTGTTCCCCAACCTTTTTGGCACCAGGGACCAGTTTTGTGGAAGACAATTTTTCCACAGACGGGGGTGGGGGTGGGGCAATGGTTCCGGTATGATACAATTGTGCACTTTATTTTGGTGTGGTGGTTAAGTGTGTGGACTCTTACCTGGAGGAACTGGACTTGATTCCCCACTCCTTCACTTGCAGCTGCTGGAATGGCCTTGGCTTAGCCATAGCTCTCACAGAGTTGTGCTTGAAAGGGCAGCTGCTGGGAGAGTCCTCTCGGCCCCACCCATTTCACAGGGTGTCTGTTGTGGGGGAGGAAGATAAGGGATCTGAGACTCTGAGATTCAGAGTGGAGCACAGGATATAAATCCAATGTCATCATCATCTTCTTAATATTATTACTACATTATAATATGTAATGAAATAATTATACAATTCACGGACCGGTTGCTAACAGGCCACGGACCGGTACCAGGCCACGGACCAGGGGTTGGGGACCCCTGCTCTGAACTACTGATTAACCTCCGTAGTTCATTGGATTTGCTTATCAGTAATTTATTCACAAATACTTTTTTGTTTTGTTCAAATAGAAGAATAATGGATTAAATGAATCAGCTCACAGCCGTCAGGTTACTGACTTCATCATTAGTGAGTGACTTCGCAGTCTCCACTCCAAATAGTGGAAAATGTCATAGGCAACGTGTTAACGTGAAAGTCAACTTACGAAACGTCGGGCTAACTGTAAGGAGAGCATTTTCTTTAAATGTTTTTTTCTCAGTCTTGAAAGTGCTTCTCTTTTCACTTCGAAAGTGGTTGAACATGAGCAGAGCTCTGCCAGATCAGGCCAATGGTCCATCTTGCCCAGACTTGCTGGATTGGACCATTGGTCAACCTAGACCAGCATCCTGTCTCACGTAGTGGCCAGCCAGTTCTTCTGGCATAGAGGCTGAGGCCTTCGTTAGAGCATCAGAAGAGCCCTGTTGAATCAGACCAGTGGTCCATCTAGTCCAGCATCCTGTCTCACACAGTGGCCAACCAGTTCCTCTTGAGGGCCAACAAAAGGGCGTAGAGGCTGATGTCTTCATAAGAACATCAGAAGAGCCCTGCTGGATCAGACCAGTGGTCCATCTAGTCCAGCATCCTGTCTCACACAGTGGCCAACCAGTTCCTCTTGAAGGCCAACAAAAGGGCGTAGAGGCTGATGTCTTCATAAGAACATCAGAAGAGCCCTGCTGGATCAGACCACTGGTCTATCTAGTCGAGCATCCTGTCTCTCACAGTGGCCAACCAGTTCCTCTGGAGGGCCAACAAAAGGGCATAGAGGCTGAGGTCTTCATAAGAACATCAGAAGAGCCCTGCTGGATCAGACCAGTGGTCCATCTAGTCCAGCATCCTGTCTCACACAGTGGCCAACCAGTTCCTCTTGAGGGCCAACAAAAGGGCGTAGAGGCTGATGTCTTCATAAGAACATCAGAAGAGCCCTGCTGGATCAGACCAGTGGTTCATCTAGTCCAACATCCTGTCTCACACAGTGGCCAACCAGTTCCTCTTGAAGGCCAACAAAAGGGCGTAGAGGCTGATGTCTTCATAAGAACATCAGAAGAGCCCTGCTGGATCAGACCACTGGTCTATCTAGTCGAGCATCCTGTCTCTCACAGTGGCCAACCAGTTCCTCTGGAGGGCCAACAAAAGGGCATAGAGGCTGAGGTCTTCATAAGAACATCAGAAGAGCCCTGCTGGATCAGACCAGTGGTCCATCTAGTCCAGCATCCTGTCTCACACAGTGGCCAACCAGTTCCTCTTGAGGGCCAACAAAAGGGCGTAGAGGCTGAGGTCTTCATAAGAACATCAGAAGAGCCCTGCTGGATCAGACCAGTGGTCCATCTAGTCCAGCATCCTGTCTCACACAGTGGCCAACCAGTTCCTCTTGAAGGCCAACAAAAGGGCGTAGAGGCTGATGTCTTCATAAGAACATCAGAAGAGCCCTGCTGGATCAGACCACTGGTCTATCTAGTCGAGCATCCTGTCTCTCACAGTGGCCAACCAGTTCCTCTGGAGGGCCAACAAAAGGGCATAGAGGCTGAGGTCTTCATAAGAACATCAGAAGAGCCCTGCTGGATCAGACCAGTGGTCCATCTAGTCCAGCATCCTGTCTCACAAAGTGGCCAACCAGTTCCTCTGGAGGGCCAACAACAGGGCATAGAGGCTGATGTCTTCATTAGAACATCAGAAGAGGCCTACTGGATCAGACCAGTGGTCCATCTAGTCCAGCATCCTGTCTCACACAATGGCCAACCAGTTCCTCTTGAGGGCCAACAAAAGGGCACAGAGACCAAGGCCTTCCCTTGATCTTGCCTCCCAGCACTGGTATGCAGAGATTTACAGCCTCTGAACGTGGCCGTTCTTAGTTACCATCCTACACCTCTGTCGGGATTCATTTCCCCTCCGTTATCCTAACAAACTGGATTTGCTCTGCAGCTTTGTGGTATCATCTTGTTCGTGATGTGATTCCTGATAGACTGGGAACCCCACCTTGATTGTTTTCGGGAACAAAAAATGTAAAATTGTAAGAAGGAGAATGCCGTGTAGGGAACTGACAAACAGCAAGCAGGCTTGAAATATAGGCCGAACAATTGCAGGATTTTATTTCCACCAGGAAATGCTTCTGCATCTTCAAAACACCCCACTCCTCCGAAACCCCGAAAGGGCACGCATTTAATGCACCCCCCCGTTTATGTGTACTTAAACCAGAAATCCTGTGGTGTCCAGTTCTTGTACTGTGAACTTACTGGGTGGCTTCAAAGCTAGTCGAAGTCTCTCAGTGTTGGCACCATCTGTGATAATGCTGGCCTGCTTTACTGCCTTGGGAGGGTTTCTGAGCTGCTATATGTGAAACGCTTAGGATGTTAGCATAAGACCCGTCTCGCTGGATCTCGCCAAGGTATGTTTAGTCTTAGATTCGTGCCCAGCAGTTCCTGCCCAGATGTTTTTGAGAAGCACAAGCTGGTCACAAAAGGCCCTTAATATGTGGAAGCTCCTCGTAGCTACTATAAGGTGGTAGCTCTCCAGGTACCTTTCCTCCGTGGATTTGTCTAATGCAGGGGTGGCCAAACTTGCTTAACATAAGAGCCGCATAGCTTAACATTAGAGCCACATAGCATAAATGTCAGCTGTTCAAAGGCCATAAGACGTGAATGTCAGATGTTCGAGAGCCGGAAGGAAAACAGGAACGCAAATAGATGGGGGAGGAGAAAGGGAGAGGTGAAAAGAGGGCAACTTTAATTTTAAATGCATTCTCCAGATCGACCAACGGGGTGGCGGGGTCTTCGAGAGTCACACGTTATTTGTGTAAGAGCCGCGTGCGGCCCCCGAGCCGCAGTTTGGCCACAACCTGGTCTAATGCATCTACGCTAGCAGCTTCCATCACATTTTGGGGTAAATTCCAGAAGTTGATTGTGCTTGGCTTATGAACGTCTGCCTCAAGCAAACCTTTTCTGGCTCTGGCACTTCTGAACCCTTCCCTGCTCAGCCGCTCTCAGAAGCTAAGCAGAGCGGGCCCTAGTTAGTACTCCAGTGGGAGACCACCAATAAAAACCAGGGTCGCTACACAGAGGCAGACAGTAGCAAACCACTTCCGTTTGCCTCTTGCTGGACAACCCAACAAGATCCCCGTAAGTCAGCTACGACTTGCCGGCACTTTCCTCCACCAACAATTCTGAATTCTTGTATAATCAGAGAGGCAAGAGGGAGGGGGGAGGATTCTCACTCTCTACTCTTGCGATACCATTTTCAGTGCCAAGTATAAACCATTGCACCGCAGCAATTGCACTGAAAACCGATGAATCAGGACGTTTCGGCTGTGCAGTTAATATACAGCTAGTCGGGGGGTGGGATTCTAGCAGGAGCTCCTTTGCATATTAGGCCACACACCCCTGATGTAGCCAATCCTCCAAGAGCTTACAAAAAAGAGCCTTGTAAGCTCTCAGAGGATCGAGTACGTCAGGGGTGTGTGGCCTAACACGCAAAGGAGCTCCTGCTAGAATTCCGCCCCTGAAGATAGTGATATGGCCACTCCCTTTTATCCAGCTGGTGATGCTTTCCTGTGGCCCCTAAACCCCTAAATAAGCCTGTGTCCGTGCTGGGTTTCATCTTCCTTTCTGTGACATTGCTCTCTCCAGACCCATAGGATTGTTTTGTTGGGAGGGGGGGAACAGAACAGTCCAGACTTCGAGGTCCTGCAGGAGAGCCAGCATTGTGTTATTCTAGCATGTGGCATGATGTTTGCCTTTCCTGCCCGAAGGTATAGAGAGAAGGCACCCTTTCTTTTTTCGGCTAGAATAAGTGGCGTTCGTTCACATACTGTAATGATATAAACACGGATAAAACAAACATTTGGGAGGGCAAGGAGTCTGCCCAGCACAATACCCAGCTTTTTGAGGAGCGCGAGCCCTGGAAGGCTGTGGGTGACGCTGGCTCCGTGGCGGGAGACGGTAGCCAGAGGGGATGGCGTTTCCAACTAAGGAAGCGCTGGAGGCACCGGCTCCTCCCCAGCTGTCCTAGCTGAGGAACTGTAGAGCTAACACAGGCCGGGGGATAGAAGAAGCCAGAGAGTTTATAACACAAATAAAAGTTTCCGTTTTGCTGAATATTCTTGTAAATCGTATGCAGCCCTTGAGAATCCCGTGGTTCTCAAAGGGCTCAATTGGTCTCCCGAAGGCTTAGGGGGACCTGCGGGCCAAAGGACGGGTTGGCGCGGCATAGCAGAGTACGTAAAATAAGTGGAGGGCAGGGAAGAGGATGTATTGGTGAGTTGCTTTCCAACATTTCCAGCGACTAGCAAACAATAACTGGTGGAAAAGTCACTGTTTTGAGTTCAGTCTCTTACTCTTTAGTCCTGAGTAAGTGGAATTCTGTTGTGGTCAAAACTATCTTGTTCAGGTTCGATAGGCCTGCGGAAGTTGTTAGGCAGTTTGGTGTAGTGGTTAAGGGCATATCTGGGAGAACCGGGTTTGATTCCCCACTCCTCCACTTGCAGCTGCTGGAATGGCCGTGGGTCAGCCATAGCTCTCCCAGAGCTGTCCTTGAAAGGGCAGCTTCTGGGAGAGCTCTCTCAGCCCCGCCCACCTCACAGGGTGTCTGTTGTGGGGGAGGAAGGGAAAGGAGATTACAAGCCACTCCTGAGTTTCAGAGTGAAGGGCGGGGTATAAATCAATACTTTCTTCAACTTCTCATCCTCCCCGTCTCCTTCCCTTTCTCCCCCCCCCCCTCCATACCTAATGTGTCATTTGAAGAACGAAGTTTGGATCCAGTGGCACCTTTAAGAGCAACAAAGGTTTATTCCGGGTATCAGCTTTCATGTGCATGCATGCTTCTTCAGATACAGGCTTGCATGCACATGAAAGCTGAAACCCAGAATAAAACTTGGTCGGTCTTAAAGGTGCTACTGGATTTGAAATGTTGCCTTGTTCCTTCAGACCAACATGGCTACCCACCTTGATCTGTCTTCATGTCATTTGAACACCTTATTTATTTGTTTACTTCGTTTACACATCGCCTCCCACCCCCCACCCCCTCTGGGGACCCATCGTTCCTCTCTCCTCCGTTTTATCCTCACAACAACTCAATGGAAGTAGATGAGGCTGAGAGTGTGTGACTCACCCAAGGTCACCCAGCAAGCATCCGTTGCGGAGTCAGGATTCAAACCTGGGTCTCTTAGAACCTACTCTGATAATCCAACCATGCACAACACCGGCTGTCATTTATTCTGGAGAAACGGCCACTTCCGTCAGAATATTGACTTCACGACGTATAGGTTTAGTCAGTGGTTCTCAAAGTAATATAAGTCATGAGAATCCTCTGGTTCTCAAAGTAATATGAGTCATGAGAATCCCCCAGTATTCGAAGTAATATGAGTCATGAGAATCCCCTGGTTTTCAAAGTAATATAAGTAATGAGAATTCCCTTGTTTCTCAAAGTAATGAGAGACATGAGAATCCCCCAGTTCTCAAAGTAATATGAGTCATGAGAATCCCCTGGTTCTCAAAGTAATATGAGTCATGAGAATCCCCCAGTTCTCAAAGTAATATGAGTCATGAGAATCCCCTGGTTCTCAAAGTAATATGAGTCATGAGAATCCCCCGGTTCTCAAAGTAATATGAGTCATGAGAATCCCCCGGTTCTCAAAGTAATATGAGTCATGAGAATCTCCCCCCCCCCTGGTTCTCAAAGTAATATGAGTCATGAGAATCCCCTGGTTCTCAAAGTAATATGTGTCATGAGAATCCCCCGGTTCTCAAAGTAATATGAGTCATGAGAATCCCCCGATTCTCAAAGTAATATAAGTCATGAGAATCCCCCCCCTCCAGTTCTCAAAGTAATATGAGTCATGAGAATCCCCTGGTTCTCAAAGTAATATAAGTCATGAGAATCCCCTGGTTCTCAAAGTAATATGAGAATCCCCTGGTTCTCAAAGTAATATGAGAATCCCCTGGTTCTCAAAGTAATATGAGAATCCCCTGGTTCTCAAAGTAGTATGAGTCATGTGGAAGGTTTCTCAACATGCTATCCAGTATTGGAAATAGTCCATCACGTGTGAAGGGAGAAAAGGAAGCTTTGATCAACTTGTGACTCAGCAAGATTCACTTATGGCAGCTGGAAAATGCAATTCTTAAATGTTGCATGCAATATGTCGACCAGGCAGAAATTTACTACCATGTGACTCAGCAGGAATCATGTCCCTGGTTCCTGGATCAGCCTGGGTGTGCTCAATGTGATATAAGTGTACATTGCATATGCTTATGTTTAGGTATTTGGTAATGGAAACCTCTCCAGAGGTACTCCAGCCTTTAAAAAAAATCTTTAAAAAGAAATGGAGCAAAGGGAGGGACCTCAAAATCCAATCACTGAATAGTATTCAGGCTAAAAGAAGTTTCTGCAAAAAGTTTCCAGATATCTAAAAACATGTCCATAACCAGGGGTGGAATTCTAGCAGGAGCTCCTTTACATATAAGGCCACACACCCCTGATGTAGCCAATCCTCCAAGATTTTACAAAAAAGAGCCTTGTAAGCTCCAGGAGTATTGGCTACATCGCAAGGGGGGGGGGGTGGCCTAATTTGCAAAGGAGCTCCTGCTAGAATTCCACCCCTGTCCATAACACAATTGTCATTTCTACGCCATGCCTTCAAATACTGATAGAGTTCTGAGGTCTTGAACCCATTGGTTTACTGGAGGCGGGCATTTATCTTCCCAGTGTTATAATAGAAGTCTCTTACCTGTGGTTAAGGGCACTGAGGGCCCATTGTCATTGATCTGTCTCTGCGTATCATATTTATTAATCTACATCAAATATTTATTGACGAATATTGGAGATTTTGTTTTCAGCCTCAATTCAGACGACACTTAAATGCCGCAAGGCATCACCAACAGGCATTCCAATTGTAGATGTTAGATACGAACCGTTCTAAACATTAGATGCCAAATTATAAATACTGCCATTCAGCAGAAGCAGATAAGTCTTACATAGACCTCAGTGGAGAAAAATGACAAAAAAACTTAACCATCATATTCTGTCAGTTGACTCAATGTAAAAATCAAGAACCAAAAAAGGTTAGTTGTAAATCAATACAGAGCCAGTATCAAAAATAGATATATTTATTATCTAGTGTTCCCTCTAAGTTGAGTTAGCATGAGCTAGCTCACAGATTTTTAGCCTCCAGCGCACAGATTTTTGTCTTTGCTCAGGAAGGAGGACTCCAGAGCGCACTAATTGATGCAGGAGCTCACAAAGTAGAATTTTTGCTCACAAGACTCCCCAGTTTAGAGGGAACATTGGTCATATTATCTAGTGGCAAACCAATGTTTATGGGTCTGCTTAGTAGTTTTTGGGTCCAATTGTAGCCTCATTACAGCATAAAAATATAATGTATACAAAAGGGAACTCCATTGCAACCCCAATGCAGTTTAGCTCAAATAGGCCTTCTTCAGAATGACATTAATTTAGCATGTGAAAATGGGATCAAATCGACATTGTTGTGCCATTATGCACCGTTGTTCCCTAGCTGCAGAAATTGCAGAAGGAATGGGAGTCACTCTAGCATAAGTAGACCCTAATGCATTCCATGTAGAAGTAGATAAGGATGTATCAAAAAGGGTATAATGGAGAGGGTACATGGAAAGGATTTGCATTTAAACATAATTTTAGATGTAATATTCATTTTCGACTCTGTTTACGTTGCCCCATAAAGACAAGTTTAAAGTTGCCTGTCCGAATCCAAAGATATATATCAGCAATTAGCTTGTTAAAATTTAGCATAATCGTATGCATAATATGTCTAGGAATCAGTATTCCAAGATAAGTAGTAACATCTGGGCACCACTGAAAATATCCATGGTCAAGTACACTCCGTGAGTATTGCCTTGTAGTGGCATAAACTCAGATTTTGCCCAATTAATCAAAGATCAGACGAGTCTGTAAAGGTATTAAACGTATTCATTCAAGAATGGAAGAGTGTGGTTCTGAAACAAGTAATACAAGATCATCTGTAGAAAGAATAATTTAAGTTCCAGAGAATTATGTGCCAAGCCGTGAATATCATTATTTTGTCTAATGGCGTAAGCCAGAAGTTTCAGACATGGATTGAAAAATAAGCGAAAGAGGCCCAGACCTGGAGAACCCAGGCATTTCCGATCTCGTCAGAAGCTAAGCGGGGTCGAATCTGGCAAGATCTTGGATGGGAAGACCCCCATGGAACACCAGGAAACAGGGGCAGGTTTTATTCAGCCACCTTCCTGAATATCCTCCGGGGCCCCAGTAGGGGTCAGTCTCCAGAGGTCACCATGACTTCCAGGTGCGCACACACACACAAATACCCCAAAAAAATAATAAGAGGAGAAAAAAGGCAGCCCTTTCAAGAGGGAATGGCATAGAAAATATGGCAGTCAGCACCCGAGATCTAAGAGATGAAAGAATTTTGATCCGCTTCAACCAAGGCTCACCTCTAGCCTTGCTGCAGTCTCGCGCTCCTTTTTCCTACAGTGCTTCTGCCCAGTTTTGTGCACGCTGTTGCGAAGTTGAGCCTTGCCCCGCCTCTTTCTCAAGTTCTCTCTGCAGCTGTAGGATTCTCTGAAAAACGAATTTTGAAGCCGTGGCAAGAACTCGGGAAAGAGGCGGGGCAAGTTGCAGCTTCGCAGCAGCGTGTGCAAAAATCAGGCAGAAGCACCACAGGGAAAAGGAGCATGAGAACCGCAGCAAGGCTAGTGGGGAATCGGCCCCAATTTAGTCAGCGTAGCAAAGATAAATCCCTAATATATTTTGTCAAAAGGTTTATAAGCATCAAGCGAGAGAATGGCAATTTGATCAGCTCTCTTACTATTTTAAAGCAACTGTTTCTTGCCGTCAAGTCTTACGGCAACCACATGCAGTTTTCAAGGGCAAGAGATGTTCAGAGGTGGTTTGGCATTGCCTGCATGTCCATAGCAATCCTGGACTTCCTTGGGGGTCTCCTATCCGAGTGCCAACCAGGCCCAACCCAGCTTTGTTTCCAAGATTGGACTAGCCAAGTCAGGGCTGTTTTGTTGTCGTTCAGTCGCACAGTCGAGTCCGACTCATTGCGACCTCATGGACCAAGTCACGCCAGGCCTGCCTGTCTTCTACCATCCTCCAAAGTCTGCTCAAATTTGTGTTAGTTACATCAGTAAAGCCGTCCGGCCATCTCATCTTTTGCCTTCTGTCCTTCCCAGCATCAGGGTCTTCTCCAGGGAGTGCTCCTTTCTCATTTGGTGACCAAAATATTTGAGCTTCAACTTCAGCATCTGATCTTCCAGGAACAGTCAGGGTTGATTTCCCTTAGGACTGACTGATTTGATCTTCTTGCAGTCCAAGGGGCTTTCAAGATTCTTCTCCAGCACCACAGCTCGAAAGCATCTATTCTCCTGCACTTGGCTTTCCTTATGATCCAACTCTCACAGCCATACATTACTACTGGGAATACCATTGCTTTACTATACGGACTTTTGTTGGCAGGGTGATGTCTCTACTTTTTAGTAGAGGGCTTTTACTCCATTCTAATCTCACTGAATGGACACAAACCGGAGTAACTCTGTATAGGACTGCACTGTGAGTAAAGTGTGTTAGGTCTTCCTCGAAAGCCCACAATATCTGAAGCAGCTCTCAAATGCCACAAACAGTTTTATGAGCTTCCAAGAAGATACCTCAAGCCAGCCATCCTCTGCCGTTAACTATCAAGACAATTTTCTTTTCTTTCGAAACAGAGAAGAATTAGGTTTTCCGGGCCTTGTAGCATTCGTACTAGTGCTGGTAGCCTGCTAGGTCAGGATCAGTCAAATCGAAGCCACACACTTCTAAAAAATAATTCCTCTTTATCACTGATGAATCTAAGGTTCATCAGTGGCCATTAGCCACAGCGTATTGTTGGAATTCTCTGGGGCAGTGATGCTCTGTATTCTTGTGCTTGTGGGGGGGGCACACTGGAAGGGCTTCTAGCCCCACTGGTGGACCTCTTGATGGCACTTGGGCTTTTTGGCCACTGAGTGATACAGAGTGTTGAACATGGCTTCTCTTATGTTCTTATCAAGATGGACTTTGCCAGAGTGCTACAGAACGTCTTGTGGTAGTTAGGCACTCCAGAAATCCTGTGCCATAAAATCTATCATCAGTGCAATTAACATGTAGGCGGTTTGTTCCACAATTTGGGAGGAGGAGGTTAACCATGGAATGCATAATACAACATTTCACAAAACGTTGCAGAGAGAGACCTCAGTGAAGCGGATGCTCGGAGGCAGTGTTTCCCATCCAGTGGGTCAGGACCCCAAAGCGGGTTTTAAAGCTTATGAATGTGCATTGTGGGCCAGAACTCTCTAATGGCAGCCCTTCCCTTTCTGTTCTCTGTTGTATTTTGAAAACCAAGATAAGAACATAAGAGAAGCCATGTTGGATCAGGCCAGTGGCCCATCTAGTCCAACACTCTATCACACAGTGGCCAAAACCCCCAAATGCCATCAGGAGGTCGTCCAGTGGAGCCAGGACACTAGAAGCTCTCCCACTGTCCCCTCCCTGCACCAAGAGTACAGAGCATCTGCTCCAGACAGAGAGTTCCATCTGTATCCTGTGGCTGATAGCCACTGATGGACCTCTGCTCCATATGTTTATCCGATCCCCTCTTGAAGCCATCTATGCTTCAAGTTATGCCCCTGTATCTTCCATACATCGGTTGGTGGTTTCCTCCCCTCACTGCAGATATGTGTTGATTAAGTGAATTGTGTCCTGATGGTTCATGGAGTGAGTTTCTTACAATTGTAAGGGCATGTAGAGGGTGTAATGGAGAAGAGGATGGTCCAAGCCTGGAACGGAACCTCCACATGCAAAGGCTGTGCATGTCGGAATGTTGCTTTCTTGGGGTTCATAATGGGGACATCTGTGCCCTATGTGTAGCGTTTGTTGGTTTCTCAAGAACATCTGGGTAGCCACTGTAGAAGGTGAAATGTTGAACTAGATGGTTGCTGAGGTCATCGTTTACGTGGGTCCCCAGACAACCTTGGGCCAGCCTTTGATGCATTACCATACCGAGTAAATTTGGACTTGTGGCTTACTCTACCAAAACTATTGGGAACAGTTCATCCATAGACCATTGAAGAAAGCCTATTTCTGAAAAGTGGGGTGCGAATTATTTTAGGAAAATAAATAACTGTGAGCCAGTTTGGTGTAGTGGTTAAGTGTGCGGACTCTTATCTGGGAGAACCGGGTTTGATTCCCCGCTCCTCCACTTGCAGCTGCTGGAATGGCCTTGAGTCAGCCATAGCTATCACAGAGCTTGTCCTTGAAAGGGCAGCTTCTGGAAGAGTTCTCTCAGCCCCACCTACCTCACAGGGTGTTTGTTGTCGGGGAGGAAGATAAAGGAGATTGTGAATGGAGGGGGGAATATAAATCCAATGTCATCGTCTTCTAAATACAGTTTATGCTCTGGAAATAACCTTTAAAAAACCTTGCTGTGGAGATTGGGGTTTCGAGAATGTGCCAGCATTGTATGTGAAATCATTATAAATAGCTGCTTTCCCCCTTCCCTCAATACACACATACTGATTTCTCACTGGTATTGCTCGACCTCCAAGCTTCTGTTTCCCCCCTGCACAAGCAAGCAATTTCCTGCCAGTTGCTCTATAGGTGCATTTTGACGCTCGGCTCCTTCCAGTTCCCATCACGGTACCGTGATTCTTAAAAGACAGCATCACAAAACCGCAAGGGGAACTGGAAGAAGCCGCGTGTCAAAATGCACCTGCAGAGCAACTAGTGGGAAATTGATTGCCTGGGGGGGCGGGGACAGAAGCCTCGGGGCAGGGCAACACTGGTAAGATATCGGTCACAGTTTCATTAAAAGTTTTCTGGGTCTCTGCCTCCATCATGCTAGTGGATTACCTTGTCTCAGAATTACCTCGGTTGCGTATTTAAACAACCTTGTGCATCAGGAAAGAGACCCATCGTGCCCCCCCCCCTCCATATACCAATAACCCAAGCAGTTGTTGAAGACCTCTGTCGCAGAGGATTATGTATCTGCTAATAAATGTCAACTACAAGCCTCGAATTCCTCCGGCAAACAGATGGCAAGCGAAGTTGCTCCTTCTGCCAAAAGTGTCTTGGCCGGGCATGTGCTGCCTTTGAGGCTTTGCAAGAATCGACTGCCTTTTCTTTCCCAAATAAAGGGCCCGCGCTGTAATTCCCTTACCCGTGAGATTACCACCGGCCCGTTAAAAGTCCGATGGAACGGTGGACAGCTGTAGTGTGTAGTGTTACTTGAAGTGATTTATAGAGCTTCTCCCCCTAAGAATAGCTTTTATGGTGCGATAAGTAGAACCTTAATAGCCCTTTGGCAGTTGGAGGTAAACTCTCATTGTCATTCTTCCGTTTGGAGCGTCAAGATTCCACTCATTCCCAAGCCGGGGCAGCGTTGATTAGATGGAGATGTGCAGCCTCAAGCCTAGTTCTGTGTACACTCAGTGGGAACTTTCTTGACAGTACCAGTTTCAGTTTGACAGAGTTGAGAGTCCAAAAGAAGAAGAAGATATTGGATTTATATCCCGCCCTCCACTCCAAAAAGTCTCAGAGCGGCTCACAATCTCCTTGACCTTCCTCCCCCACAACAGACACCCTGTGAGGTAGATGAAGATATTGGATTTATATCCCACCCTCCACTCCGAAGAGTCTCAGAGCGGCTCACAATCTCCTTTACCTTCCTCCCCCACAACAGAGACCCTGTGAGGTAGATGAAGATATTGGATTTATATCCCGCCCTCCACTCCAAAGAGTCTCAGAGCGGCTCACAATCTCCTTTACCTTCCTCCCCCACAACAGACACCCTGTGAGGTAGATGAAGATATTGGATTTATATCCCACCCTCCACTCCGAAGAGTCTCAGAGCGGCTCACAATCTCCTTTACCTTCCTCCCCCACAACAGACGCCCTGTGAGGTAGATGAAGATATTGGATTTATATCCCGCCCTCCACTCCAAAGAGTCTCAGAGCGGCTCACAATCTCCTTTACCTTCCTCCCCCACAACAGACACCCTGTGAGGTAGATGAAGATATTGGATTTATATCCCGCCCTCCACTCCGAAGAGTCTCAGAAGGGCTCACAATCTCCTTTATCTTCCCCCCACCCCACAACAGACACCCTGTGAGGTAGATGAAGATATTGGATTTATATCCTGCCCTCCACTCCGAAGAGTCTCAGAGCGGCTCACAATCTCCTTTCCCTTCCTCCCCCACAACAGACACCCTGTGAGGTGAGTGGGGCTGGAGAGGGCTCTCCCAGCAGCTGCCCTTTCAAGGACAACCTCTGCCAGAGCTATGGCTGACCCAAGGCCATTCCAGCAGGTGCAAGTGGAGGAGTGGGGAATCAAACCCGGTTCTCCCAGATAAGAGCCTGCGCACTTAACCACTACACCAAACTGGCTCTCCTTTAGGACCAATGAAGTTGAACAGATGAATTTTTTTTATTTATTTATAACGGTCACAGACCAGCAAACAATTCATAAAAGTCCAATTCGTAACCAATGAAAGGTGATATAAGTATACAATAATCATTATACACTAAAATATGATACCACCAAAAATATACATAAAATACGAATACGGACTTTAAGACACTGACCACTGAAGATGTAAAATTAGTGTTAAAACCAAGGCTAAACTAAAAACCCTGTCTAGACCTCTTTGTTTCTTCCCTTAATAAATAAATTATTTATTCACTGCCTAAGCCAGCATTTAAAGCTGTAAAATCATACAAAATTAAAACCGACTGTCCATAAAATCATACATAAAAGGCATAAAATACTGTTATAAAACTCCAAATAAAACAAAACATGGCAGTTGTAGCCAACAGATTGGCAAAGGTGTATAGCCATTTCCTGACTGAATCATTAGAGTCTTCCTTATTCTTGTGGCAAGCCAGCCAAATTTTGCTAATTTGTATGTCACCTCAGGGTTCCTATCGCTAAGAAGATTCTTAAGGAGTTGCAATTTTTGGCTACTGGTAAAAGGTATGGCCGTGGAAAATGGAAGTGCTTCTCGATGATCATTATAAGCCTCACAGTCAAATATGACATGGACTAGAGATTCGATGCCATCATTGCAGCCGCAGGGACATAATCATTCTTGGAACGGCACCTTTTTGTATCTCCCCTCCACCACCACTGAAGGGAGAACGTCCCACCTCATAAGAGTAAACGTTCTTCTGTATTCATTGTTTGTTAAGCGGTATAGGTAGGGCATCGGGGTCACCCAGTTGATTGGTTCTGTCAGAGCTCACCATTTGGTTGTGCTGTTGAGGTCATTTTGTCTGACAATGTCCAATATTCTTTGTTTCACTAGCTCCCTAGCATTATCATAAGTGAGAGAACTGAGATATTGTTTGGAAAGGCCGTAATAATGAATTCTGTCCTCTATGGCCCTAATCCATCTTGGGACCAAGGTGTCTTGCAGACTTAAACTGATCAAGCCCTAAGGAAAAAACATAAGTTAAGTTGAACATATGAAGCTGCCTTCTACTGAATCAGACCCTCGGTCCATCGAAGTCAGGAACACACAGGACTGCTAGCTTTGTGTCAGGGGGTGTGGCCTAATATGCAGATGAGCTAATGTTTTTCCTAATATGCAGATGAGCTCCTGCTGGGCTTTTTCTACAAAAAAAGCCCCTTGTGAAACAATGGTGATGTCGGGGTATGTGGTTTAATATGCAAATGAGCTCCTGCTGGGCTTTTTCTACAAAAATGCCCTGGGTAGGAGATCAATACAAGTTATCGTGAGGATTTAAGAACTTTTTCCACCATTTTCTGTTCTTTGAAATGAGAGCCAGTTTGGTGTAGTGGCTAAGTGTGCGGACTCTTTATTTGGGAGAACCAGGTTTGATTCCCCACTCCTCCACTTGCACCTGCTGGAATGGCCTTGGGTCAGCCATAGGTCTGGCAGAGGTTGTCCTTGAAAGGGCAGCTGCTGTGAGAGTCCTCTCAGCCCCACCCACCTCACAGGGTGTCTGTTGTGGGGGAGGAAGATAAAGGAGATTGTGAGCTGCTCTGCGACTCTGAGTAGAGGGTGGGATATAAATTCAATATTATCTTCTTTATCATCTTCTTAACCTTGTCTGAATTGGGTTGTTAATTTTTAGAGGTGTTCACTCTGTTTATATCCCACCTGTCTCCCGAGGGGGACTCAAAACAGCTTATATCAGTCTCTTCTCCCTTTTATCCTCACAACAACAATGTGAGGTAGGGTTAGGTTGAGTGTCCATGATTGGCCCAAGGTCACCCAGTGAGCTTCTAAGGCAGAGTGGGAATTTGAACCTGAGTTTCCTGGATCCTGGTACAAGTCCATAACCACAATACTACCTTGGCTTTCATCGTGTTCGAGCACACTGTGTCTCTTTTGCACAACACATTAACAGTACAATCCTAAGAACAGTTTTCTAGGAGTAAGAACATGCTTGAATAGAATTCCGAGTAGGCTGGATTAGGATAGGATCTCTGTCTTAAGGCAGTTCCTTTGTCTCGAAAAATTACGCTTATACTGGTGGATGCGTTGGCTCAGTGACTCTCATGCCCACTGTAGGAAGAGTTAGGGTGACGGCAGACAAGATACTTTACGAGAGGGGGATTGATAGCATAAATGCGCTTCCATTTTTATGTTTTCAGGCAAGCTTTGCGAGAGAGCATTTCTGTGGATTTTCAGTGTTGCTCAAGATGCTAACCCATCTCTTCTCTCTTGCATCGCAGTGTCGTCCATCCAGAGGCCGGAAAAGAGGCTACTGCTGGTGTGTGGATAAATATGGGCAACCTCTACCTGCCTATGATGGAAAGGGGAAAGGAGACGTTCATTGCTACAATTTAGAAAGCAAATGAGGGACGTACGCCGTCTTCCATGGAATCTGTGTGTGGCATCAGGAGGCCTTGGAGTGACTGGGAAATAGCATGGACTGTGTTGGACTCGGAAGTTCCTAGTCCTGCCCCCTTGCTTATATCGGGGGAATCAACGACTCTGTGGACGCTGCAGCTGCATCCAGCTACTGTTACACTACCAGCTTTCTATAGATTCACCAGGGAGCTCTGAAATCCCCAATAAATCTGCACTATTGATCCCCAGAAAGAATAAGAGAAAAAAAAGGCACTTCAGAATGGATTCAGGGAGTCTCCACTGACTTTTTGTTTTGTTTTAAATAACGGCCTGTGACCAATTTGATCCCGAAAGATAACTGTGTTTTTTTTTTTAATTTTATTTTAAAGAATTTATAGATTGTAAGCTTTGTTAAAGATATTAAGCACATCGGGTGTTAATCCAACCCAAACTAAGCACTTTTCAATCCCCTCGATTTCAGCTGGAGAGTTAAGCCGCGAAAGTCATTCCTCTCCCACTGAAATCAAAGAAGAGGCTTTGCTTGAATTGGATTGTGCCGAGGTTTTAAAGTTTTAAGCTTTTTCGTTTTTGTTTTTATACAGGTCTGACGGGAAACTTATCTTCACGGGTAAAAAAATGATTTATTACAAAAAGCTCAAAGAACTTTTTAAAAGAAACATGTTTCTACATGGCTATTTTTTTTTTCTGTAAAATATACTGTATTATGAATATTCTGTTAGTCTGTATTTAATATAATTGTTTTTTAATAAACTATTTAAATGTAACATCTGAATGCCTCATTTTTTTATGCAGTCATTATGTTTGGAATTTCCTTCGTCTTGCTGGCTTAACAGAAGCCCAATGAGTTGCATCTACAAAAAGCAATGTAAGAGTGAAGGGACCTCCACCCCTCGTGAGGGGCAATAATCGGTATTTTACACATCCATAGTAAGAGGCGGAGCTTTTGAAAAGCCAGTCAGGAAAAGAGTTTCCATTCATTAACCAGTTTAGAGAGAGGAGAAGAAGATTTTGATTATCTCGATTAGGGATGGATCCTAAACCTTTTCAAACCTATTGGCACCTTTGGAATTCTGAAACCACATAGTGGGCCTAGCCACAAAATGGCTGCCATGGGAAGTGAGGCATGCCATGAAATGGCTGCAGCAGCTTTTCTTCAGTCACATAGTAAAGATCCTTGTGCTGTCGTGGCTGATGTGATTTGCCATGTGATGACTCTGCCACAATCTGGGACTTTCCTGGATGGTCTCTCATTCAAATCCTAAACAAGGCTGCTTAGCTTCTGAGATCTGATGAGATCAGGTTAGCCTGAACCAACCAGGTCAGAGCAAATCTTGATATACCAACATGTAAATGTTTAAAAGGGAGACATCCATCTACTGCAGCAGCAAAATGCCACAGACTTTCATTACAAGGGTTGCAAAGATAACCCCTCAATGTCATAGTCAGATAACATGGCCACCAGCTTTTATGATAAAGACTCCAGAAGATGCATTGCTTTATACAGTTACAATTTGTCTACTTGGAAAAATGAAGATAATCTGCCAGAGGCATTTTTTTTTTAAAGTAACTGGGCACCATCCAGCCATAGCTGTAAAAATATATACATATTTCACGGCCTCAGAGATGAATGGGTTTTACATTCTCATCCATCCTATACAATGTATGGATCATGCCCATTGCTATGCAGATCTTAAAATAGCACAGATTATACTAAGATCTACAGTCTTGGATCCCAGTCGAGCACTGAAACCATGTGCAGAGCCCTGCTGCCAAGGGCAGATCTTTCTGGATCAATGGCCTTCATAGTGGGCGTCGCTCGCACAAATAGATCAGCATAATCGCACACAGAAGCCTCAAAAACTTGGTTCGGAAAAAGAAGAAGAAGATACTGGATTTATATCCCGCCCTCCACTCCGAAGAGTCTCAGAGCGGCTCACAGTCTCCTTTACCTTCCTCCCCCACAACAAACACCCTGTGAGGTGGGTGGGGCTGGAGAGGGCTCTCACAGCAGCTGCCCTTTCAAGGACAACTTCTGCCAGAGCTATGGCTGACCCAAGGCCATTCCAGCAGGTGCAAGTGGAGGAGTGGGGAATCAAACCCGGTTCTCCCAGATAAGAGTCCGCACACTTAACCACTACACCAAACTGGCTCTCCTGTCCAGTGCATTAGATGAAAAACGAGCCTGTCCAGTGCATCAGATGAAAATATCATTAGCCCAAGAAAGTTCATGCCACAATAAAGGTAGTACTGCCCTGACCTGGATGGTTCAGGCTTTCCCAGTCTCCTCAGATCTTAGAAGCTAAGAGGGGATAGCCCTGGTGAGCACTTGAATGGGTAGTCCACAGAGGCAGGCAATGACAAACTACCTTTGAACATCTCTTGCCTTGAAAACTCAACGGGATTGCTTTTAAGTCAGCTGTGACTTGGTGGCACTTTCCACCACAAATGTGTTAGCCCTTTAAGGTGCCACAAGACTCTTGGTTTATGTTGACCGGTACAAGGCATCACGTGAACGAGCACGTTAGGAAGTCCTTGTCTTCCCCAAGTGGACTATTGGCAAGATTTGATCTGGATTTTCCTGACCTGAAATGTAATTCCCTGGCAAGCACAGGTCTCATTTGGTTTGGGGTCATGGCACATAGAACAGGGATGGTTTAAATCTCTTACCCATGCCATTTTCCAGCTTGAAATGGCCAAGAGAGCCTCCATCTGCCTCATTGGTGAAATAAATGTGTGTTCCATTAGAACTCATCAGTGTCCCCAACGAGACAAATAGTCCTTGGGAATGTTGAGGAAATGGTGGTGTCTGGAGGAGTCTTAAGAGTACCGTCCTATGGTGAGTTATCAGTCTAAACCCCTTTATTCCAATCAACCGGGTGGTGGTAATGGAAAATGCTGTCAAGCCACACCCAATTTACGGCGAACCTGTAGGGTTTTGAGAGCAAGGGAGATTCAGAGGCAGTTTGCCATTGCTTTCCTCTGCATAGCAACTCTGGACTTCCATGGTGGTCTCCTATGCAAATACTAACCAGGGCTGACCCAGCTTAGCTTCCAAGGCCTAATGAGAACAGGCTAGTCTGGGCCATCCAGGTCAGGTCGGAATTGACTTTCACTGGAGCAACTGCATGGCGATGCAATGTCAAGTTCCAACGCCCACATTTGCCTGGTAATAAAATTCCATGGAGCTCCTCATCCATATTTTTGCCACATGATCTTTGCAACGTGTGAATCACTCCTCGTTTAAAAAGACTTGAGACCTTGTCCTAGATTATTGTCATGCAGATGTTTCACTGAAAGGGGTCGACATGCGAGCAACAAACATTCTGGACATGATTCCGGGTCACAGGAAGACCCCGGTCCTTGGGTCTATTGGCCAGCCCTGTACGTGACCTGTCGAAAATGTGAACGAGAGCATTCTTGAGAGAAGAGGACGTGGGCTGCACAAGCAATGTTCTACCTTTTTCCCTAGGAAAAACATCATAAAAAAGCTTAACAGCCTGTGGCAATATTTCTGGTTGGCTTAGAAGTT
Source organism: Heteronotia binoei (assembly GCF_032191835.1). Lineage (NCBI taxonomy): Eukaryota > Metazoa > Chordata > Lepidosauria > Squamata > Gekkonidae > Heteronotia > Heteronotia binoei. The sequence continues at coordinate 90,407,685 of NC_083232.1, read as the reverse complement.
ATTTGAAACTTTATGGAGAAGCACTAACCCCTCGGGCAGCCATAAACATACGCCTATATATAGTCAGAATATGGTTTAAGAAAAATATATGTATTTAAATATATATAAAGGTTGATTTAAACAAAATTACGGACCATGACTCCAGCAGAGAGCTTGGTACTTTTAGGCCTCTTTTTTGTTCCTCCCGATGGTCTCAAGAGTGCTTAACGTATGTCCTAGGTGGCGGTTATGTCCTTTTACGGTGCAGTTGTAGACATAACCAAATAGCCTAAGGATTTACAGTTCTTTGGTATAGACTTATATGATTTTAGTAGTCGCAAAAGCAATCTTTGCAGGAATACATAGTTCATTTGTTTCCTAAGATGTGTAAGCTGCAACTCATGATAGTTCCCCCACAACCGAGGGAATAAAATAACAATGCAGGCAACCGTAAAAATTTAAATTGCATGTTTTAAGAACACAACAGTGAGTATGAGCTGGATTTTTTTTTTTGGCCAAAATTTGACACAAGTTTTTTTTGGGGGGGGGGGGAGGGGTTTGTATTAGCTGAAGTTTGGCCATCAAGTTGCAGATAACTTGGTGACCCCAAGTTTTCAAGATGTGTTCTGCATAGCAACCCTAAACTTCCTTGGTGGTCTCCCATCCAAGCACTAAGCAGGACCGAGCCTGTTTAGCTTCTTAAGTTGGACCAAAATGGGCCAACCTGAGCCCTCCAGGTTAGGGTACTTTATAGAACTCAAATCTGGAGTAGTGAGCTTCAATACTTCTGAAAAGCCTCAGTGCTTCTGAAAAGTCCTTTTTCACAACTTTTCAGCAAACTCAGGATTGGTATATTCCAAAGCTCTCACAAACTTCCTCTTCAACAGATTTTCTATGGAGTTATGGTATAATGGACCACTCCAATTTCTATATCGGAAATATCTTCGATGACAATCCAAAAGGACATTTCAGCTATAAACACAAAACTCTTCAACTTCACATGATCTGGTGACTCGCAAGCTGAAATGTTTTTGTAGTTGGGCCAGGCACAAACTCTCAGCTTAAGCTGCCTCACAGAGCTGTTCTTGTGAAGATAAAACGGAGGAGAGTAAGCTGCTTTGGATCCATGACAAAGGTGGCATATAAAAGAAATACATATGGATTAAATTTTGCCAAGGGAAGGTTAGCTCAAATCTGTCAGATCTTGGAAGCTAAGTAAGGTTGAACTTGGTTAGTCCTTGGATAGGAGACTATCAAGGAACTCCAGGGTTGTTATGCAGAAGCAGCCAATGGCAAACCACCTCTGTTTGTCTCTTGCCTTGAAAACCCTATGGAGTTGCCATCATTCAGCAGTGATTTAACGAGAAAGCAACTAATTCCAGCTGCAAAGGAGTTTGACCAATACTACTTTCCTTGTTTTCCTTTTTGCACGTGCCACCTGAATTAATCTGCTTTGCTGAACTCATCCTACTTAGATGAATACGATGCCTGTTTTATAGTATGATATTTTTTAATTGATGTGTAACTATTTTATTGTATTTATTGTACTGATTTTAATATTGTCGGAAGCCACTCCGAGCTGTTTTCAGAGGAGCGGGATATAAATGTTCAGAAATAAATGTAAATAAATAAATCTACGCCCCCATCCTTTCTGCACCACTTGGCGAGCAGTTGATTAAGCAGACAGTTCAATTGGTCATCGATCATACAAATCGGTCCAATAAATGCTGTATCGTTTAAAGAAACCCTACCATTTGGTGTTCATCTAAATCAGGGGTGTCAAACCGGCAGAGCTCGCAGGTTGGATTTGGCCCCTGCAAGGCTTGGATCCACCCCACGAGCAACTGACCTCCTCCCAGCACTTCTCTGACTGTCCGAAAGGTGCAGCCTGGCTGGGGTCACCTCCTGCTTCTGCGGAGGAAGAAGCATCTCTCCCTCACCCGGCATTACACTTTATGACACACATGGCCCAGCCCAGCAAGGTCTCGTTTGATGTCAGATCCGGCCCTCATAAGAAAGGCGTTTGAAACCTCTGCTTGAAATAATCCTTAGCCATGTTAATGACTGTCATTCTGTTTGGATCTGAAGCATTTTCACACATTCACAATTCTCAGGGATGGGGGCGGGGGAGGGGGACTGCAAAATTGTTCTGTAGGCACTTTAGTAATTTGCTGCCTAACCAAACAGACCGGGTGACCAGCTCTCTTTTGATCATCGCTATCAAATAAGTGTGAAACTTGAGTATGTTCGAGATGAAATTTCCAGCTCGCTCGATTGCTGTTGCTTATAAAACAGCTGACATTGAATGATAAATACAGCCTGGATTCCAGAGAAGCTGCTCTGTGCCTTGGCTGATGACTCCTGCATGGCTGGGACCCTAGCCTTGAACATAAGGAATGATTTGTTCTTTTAATTTATTATTCACAGTGAGCAACGGACCTTATTGCTATCACCAAAAGCACCAGTTAAAATGAAGGGGGATCTCTCTTCTCTTCAACCGAGATCAACCCAAGGAAATTCTCCTCTCCCTCCACCCAGAAGTTAAAAACCCGACTCCTCCAGGATGCCAGCCGTAATTAGCGCAGGACATAATTCAGCAAAATGTGTGGAATTAGCGTTGTTATTTTTGGCAGGCAGAATGCTGAATGCTGCAGAGGTGACTTAATGCCTCGTTTTGTGCTGTCGGGGGCTCTCTTTTTCGTTGGGCTTTCAGCCCAACATCTTATTAAACAAACACTTCAGTTGCGATTGAGAAGGCAATTCTAAAAATCCCAACGAAAACAACCATTTAAAAAAAAAAATCTTCACTACACCTGATTAATGGGGACAATTTTTTTTCCCACAGAAGCCAGGGAAAGCGTATAAATTAATAGCACAGACTTTAATAAAGTGCATGCTTAATTTTTCGCCAGTGTTTATGGGGGAGGGGAAAGCATTCACAGTGTTCCATTATACTCTCGTGTCATGCTGAGAAATGGCAGTGGGGTTGTATGTTCAGGGGGAAGGGGTGGGGCTCGGCTGATAGGGATAGCTCTATCACAATGAGCTCTCGGATGATAGGGATAGCTCTACCACAGCCCATTCACCATTGGCCCCATTGAGTTTGATGGGTGACGAGGAAAGTTAAACAGCCTACTATTTAATTTAATTTTTAGATTTTTTGTCCCGCCCTTTCCCACAAGTGGGCTCAGGGCGGCTTACAACAGGACATGCAGCATAAAAGCCTGAGGGCAGTACAATATAATCAACAACAGGCTTAGGAAGGCCTACACACAACAGCGTATAGGCCAATTGACAGGAAACGGAATAAACGGTCCTCATTCTGACCCTGAGGTCCACAGACAGATTTACACCCTCTCCCCAACCTGCCACCGTTTTACGGCAACCCAGTGTTCAGAGGTTGTTTGCCATATCCTGCTTCCATGTCATGACCCTGGTATTCCTTAGCAGCTGGCCTCCCTTCCAAATACTGGTTGGGGCCAACCCTGCCTAGCTTCCAAGATATGACGAGACTGGGCTTGCCTGGGCTATCTAAATCAGGGGATGTATCCCTTGAAGAAGAAGACCACAGATTTATACCCTGCTTTTCTCTCTGAATCGGAGTTTCGGAGTGGCTTACAATCTCCTTGATCTTCTTCCCCCAAAACAGACACCCTGTGAGGTGGGTGAGGCTGAGAGAGCTCTCCCAGAAGCTGCCCTTTCAAGGACAACCTCTGCCAGAGCTATGGCTGAACCAAGGCCATTTCAGCTGCTGCGAGTGGAGGAGTGGGGAATCAAACCCGGTTCTCCCAGATAACAATCCACACACGTAACCACTACACCAAACTGGCTCTCCATCTTGAATATAAGAGAATGGCTGGCGGTGTGGTATAGAGGTTAGGATACGAGACAAGGATCTTGGAGTGATGGTCCTTCTCTTCCCCCCCCCCCCCACCTGAGCAGAATATAACTGATGTAACCTTAAAACAGGTCATGGGCACTCAAGACCCTGCAGGGTTCCAGATTGCTGCTGATCAGGACTTTCTGGGTTAATGAGTGGCCTAAACCAAATATAACCATCCTACCACATATCTTATGGTGTGCTAGGTACTGTACTGTCCTAATCCAGATGGCCCAGACTTAACCAATCTTGTCAGATCTCTGAAACTAAGGACAGTTGGTCCTGTTGCATGGGAGACCACTAAGGAAGTCCCAGGCTGCTACGCGGAGGCAGGCACAGCAAATCACCTCTGTATGTCTTTTGCCCTGACCTGGGTGGTCCAACCTAGCGTGCTCTCATCAGCCTTCAGAATCTAAGCGGGGTTGGCCCACGTTAGTACTTTGATGGGCGACTACCATGAAAGTCCAGGCAGGCAATGGCAAGCCACTTCTGTTCGGCTCTTGCCTCAAAACCCCTTTGAGGGGTCGCCGTAAGCCAGCTTCAGCTTGAGAGCTCTTCCCACCACCAAACAAGAAGCTGTGGAGATGGCTTCCTTCTGTCCTACATGATGGTGGGAAGGGGGGAGGGGCTGTGTTCAGCTCAGGGGACCGCAGTCTGTGCCAGCTAGTAATTCATAATGAGCTGTTATATGGGAACCATGTGCAACGTAGGACTGATGTGGTTCGCATTTATGTTAAGGAGAGCAATAAATAGCTCTATAAATCCCCCATAAATGACAAGGAATCGAGCTAATACAGCCTTCAGGTGGGCCCATTATCTCTCCGGCGACTGGAGAAAGTGTCCTTTTTCCCCTTTAACATACAGCGCCATAGTCTTCTGAGCTCAGAATATCTCCTTCCACCTCTCTGGCATGCACAGCCCAGAGGGCATAATGTTAGCTATTTGTGCACGAGAAGAAGGAAGTTTCAATGCATACCCAAACCACAGAATTAATTAGTTTTTAGTACAGTCTGAACTTTTTATGAGTAAATTCCATCGAAACATTAGCACAGCGTAATCCTTTATTGACCCGAGCACTAAAATTAAGTAATGGTTTTTATAAATCTGTTGGGAAATCGTTTTTTGGTATCGCTGCTCACTCTCTCTCTCTCTTTTTTTTTTTTAAACACACACCAAAAAACATCCCCCCAGGGTAACCGTGGATGGCTCCACAGAGATTTTGTGTATTAGCTGTTCAAATTATATTTAAAGTATGAAAAGTGCTCAGCGACTTCGCTCGACGGCTGGAGCTTAATATTTAAAAGGACCCGTTTATACAGAGAGCCGTTCTGGAAAGAAAAAAAAAAGAGCCATTTGTGCAGCTGAGAGAGAGTGACCCACGGCTGTTCCACCAATGAAATGCCTGCCTGCGTCTCCCCCTCCCACCTCCAAGTAAATTATCTGCTCTTATGCCTGCCAAATTACTTTCTCCGGAGAAAGAACCCAGAAGACACCACTGCCTACCAGAGGGATCCCAGCAAAACCTTGAGCCGTGGAACTGCATGAAAAAAAGCCACCCACCTTTCCCAGCACCCCTTACAAACCCTGAGCTGGGAAGCGATGTGCGTATCTTCCGGGTCCAGCACGATTCCAGCTAGTGCCGGGAGGTGCGTGGGGCCAAGACTTCCCTGCCTGGAACCACGAAGACACGGCAGCACAGGCCGAGAACTGTTCATTTATCAGGAACACTGAGCGTGGACAGCAAAGTCAATGGGATGTAGTTTGGCTATTCAAGGAAAGTGAGGGCATGGGCCAACCTCTTCTCTCAGTAATGAGAAAAATGACAATCGCAGGAAGTCATCTGATACTGGATCCTGTGTGTGTGGGGAGCACTGCCTACTATAGCACTCAAAAGTAGGGAAGGTGACGACTCATTTAGCCATATGAGGCGGTTTCTAGAGAGTTTAGGATGTGGCCCCCCCTTCTTTATTAGGCCCATATTATTCATTCGTTCGTTCGTTCGTTCTTTCATTCATTCATTCATTCATTCATTCATTCATTCATTCATTCATTGCCTGTCTTCAGGTTCCTGCCCCACATTTGCCTCCCATCAGTTGGCTGATGGGAGTGATTTACCAGCTGCAGAGGCAGTAGGGATGCCAGCCTCCAGGTGGGACCTGGGGATCTCCTGGAATTACAGCTCATCTTCATACTCCAGAGATCAGTTTCCCCTGGAGGAAAGGGATGCTTTGCAGGTTGGACTCTGTGGCACTGTACTTCATTCAGGGCCCTGACCTTCCCAGGCTCCACCCCAAATCTCCTGAAGTTTCTCAACCTAGAATACACATCAGATGTTTAAGAGCTGCAAGATATGAACAACAGATATTTGAGAGTTGCAAGGAAGGAAGGAAGGAGAAAGGATGGAAAGAAGGAAGGAAAATAGATGGAGAAGTGGAAAGAAATTGCTTTCTCAGCCACTGGCTGGCTTGGATTGGAGACATGATTTAAAGAGAGAAATGCCTTCTCCAAGCCAGCAGACAAGATGATGGGAGTTTCATGAGCCACACAATATGTGTGAAAGAGCCACATGTGGCTCCTGAGCCACAGTTTGGCCACCACTGGTCTAAAACATGATAAGCTATAAACAATGCAGGAAGTATATACCTTTTTAAAACTGTCTTTTTATGTTTTTAACCTTGCTGGTCTTTTGACTATAATAAACCTGATTTGATTTGAGTTCAGGAAGTATGTTACAAAGATAAATTCAGGGGAAAAAACCAAGATGATACATACAGTAAACGATGGCATAGATGGAATAGGCTACAGTCTTTTCCTTTACACCAACAACTCAGAGTCAGAGCTCACTCCTTCACATAAAAAGAGCCCTGCTGGATCAGACCAGTGGTCCATCCATTCCAGCTTCCTTTCTCACACAGTGGTCAACCAGTTCATCTGGAGGTCCAACAACAGGGCAGAGAGGCCAAGGCCTTCCCCTGATGTTGCCTCCTGCCACTGGAATTCAGAGTTGTAGTGCCTCTAAATGAGGAGATCCTCTTTAATCACCATGGTTAGTAGTCACTGATAGACTCCCTCCTTCATGAATCTGTCTAATAACTGGTTAAAGCCATCTATGCCTGTGGCCACCACATCCTCTGGCAGCAAAATCCCACATTTTAATCCTCTGTTGTGTACAGAAGCAAAGATGCTATGAAGAGGAAACCATATTCCACATTTTTATAGGGGAAATTATTGAAGGGGGTGGGGGAGGCGACAGGACAGGAGAATGAGTGTTAACTCCATGAGGGAGAAGGAGAAAGCAGAGGTGTTTTTTGTGTGAGGGCGAGTAAGGATTTTTCAGTGGAAGAAGTTCCGGAGGTGAAAAAAATAGCTCATGGAACAACAAGAAGGGCAATTATCAGAAGAGCAGCCATTTTCTGCCTTTGGTCTTTTGTTCTATAGTGTTTAGCAAAACAATCTCTGTTGTGAGGGAAAGTAGCTTCTGAGAACCTATAAAAAAGGAGACCTCATCAGATATCCAGGCCTTCTTGGAATGTTTGAGCTGCAGCCCAGAGACAAAAGACGCTTCCTTCTCCCCTCATCCTGACTTTGGAATTCCTCAATAAATATTGATCATTAACCTTGTTTTGTTCAGAACACCCAGCTCTTGTTTTGCCCACCTTTCCATAAATTCTCTCCTTGTTTCAGGCTTTGAATGGGGCATCCTCAATACTGTGGTTGAAAGGGTTATATGTGGAGTAGTTGAGGTCTAACCACTGGATATGTAGAACAGAAGATGTCTGGCATGGGTTAGACAGGCCTCATTTTGGGCAGGAGGTCATAGGAGCGGAGCTCTGGAACCTCTAAATTTTATTGTGCTCTTTCTTTCTTCCCCCCGCCCCCCAAAATACTTGCTTCTGGGCTCCATTGTTCAAATCCCCTATGAGAGCTCTCTCTTAGCCCCACCTACCTCACAGGGTGTCTGTTGTGGGCGGGGGGAAGGTAAAGAAGATTGTGATCACTCTGAGACTCTGAGATTCAAAGTATAGGGCGGGATATAAATCCAATATCTTCTTCTTTTACCTTATCAGGAAGCCAAGGCAGACTGTTAGACTGCAGATAGCACATGAAAAGCAAATTTGCACGTTCAACTTGATGCACGATGGCACTGAGTTCTGCATCTATGAAGAATGCCCCTAATGAATTTGCAATGGCTGTGTGCATGTGGCTATGTGTATTTCCACACATCTTGAAATGGAGGTGGGAATACACCCTTCTTTCTCCTGTCCATTCATGACAACACTTCTGCACAACTATCTCTGGATCAGGACCAGACAGGGTTGCCAGCCTCCAGGTGGGGCCTGGAGAGGTCCTGCTTTTACAACCATCTCCAGCTGGCAAAGATCAGCTCCCCTGGAAAAAACGGCTGCTTTGAAGGTCGGACTCTATGGCATTGTGCCCTGCTGAGGCCCCTCCCCTCCCCAAACCCCGCCCTCTCCCAGATTCACCCCCAAAGTCTCCAGATATTTTACAACACAGACTTGGCAACCATGGGACCAGACTGCTGTTGTTTAACTGTTACAGCCAATGCGTCATTGGAAGTAAACAAGACAGCGTCCAAAGCAAATCCTTTAATAATTCATCTTAAATAACATGACAGGTCAACTTATGAAAGGTTCAGCTTATGAAAATTTACATCCATTAAAAGGTAGTACATTGTAGGTTGTGTGTTCATTTCTTTAATAAGATAAAGCCAGTACATATGTGTGAAACAAACAAACATTAAATGAGTTCTCTCTTCACATGCTATGCCCAGAAGCAGGAGAACTAATCCAGTGTGTTGTGAACCCACTATGCAGTGTGTATATGTTTGTGTGTGTGAACAATGTGCTCATTGGAACTGGACGAATTCCAATGTGAACGCTTGTGAACGCTTTTGGAACGTTGAGAAAGGAAGTGGGCGCCATCACAAAATGGCTGCCAAGAAGGCCAATCACAAAACACTGGATGCTTCCAAGCCAAAATGGGTATTTTTTGCTTAAAAAGACAAAGAAAACTGGAGATGCTGGCAACTGAACCTTGGACCTTCTGCATGCCAAGCAAGTGCTTTACCACTGAGCCACATCCCCTCTAAAACAGGGGTGGCCAACGGTAGCTCTCCAGATGTTTTTTGGCTGGGGCTGATGGGAGTTGTAGGCAAAAAACATCTGGAGAGCTACCTTTGGCCACCCCTGCTCTAAAACACTTCCTGGTCCAAGGAAGCAGAGGAATGCTAGGAATGGCTCTTTGTTTTGGGGAAGGAACATCGTTAAGTTTTGGTTTCCAGTGGAAGAGGAGGGTTTGCTGCCTATGCAGACACAGCGAGAAGTCCTGAGCCCCAAAACATCAGAAAGTCTGCGTCAATGGCCAAGGTCAATGGCACCATAGAGTTTTCCCCAAAATTGATATGGCGTCCCCATGCAAAACTCCTGTCCCAGTACGCTGACAGATAAAACATTCTTCACCCAATGGGTGATTAACAGGTGGAATTCACCACCACAGGAGGTGGTGGCAGCTACAAGCATAGACAGCTTCAAGAGGGGATTGGATAAAAATATGGAGCAGAGGTCCATCAGTGGCTATTAGCCACAGCATATTGTTGGAACTGTCTGGGGCAGTGATGCTTTGCATTCTTGGTGCTTGGGGGGGGGGGCAAAGTGGAAGGGCTTCTAGCCTTACTTGTGAACCTCCTTTTTTTTGGCCACTGTGTGACACAGTGTTGGACTGGGTGGGCCATTGGCCTGATACAACATGGCTTCTCTTATATTCTTATGTTCTTAACCATAAAGTCTTCCCAAATTTCTAGAGCATCCCCGTGTGATGTGCCCAGCATGATATGTCACTTCTGCATGATGTCCTCACAGTGCAGGCTCCATGTATGACAGGGATCTTTGGAGGCAGAGATCCCCCCGGCGGTCCACTCCCTGCCGGCAGGTTGGGGGCCTCAAAACTGGGGGAAATCGGGAGCTTGGGAAGTCTATTTGATGGGCACTATGGCTGGGGGGGGGGCACCATACTGTGGATTGCTGGGGGAATGTTTCCAAAATTAATTGTTTTCTGTGGCCCCGGAAGGTCGGACTAGTACCAATGGGTTGAAATTAAATCAAAAGAGTTTCTGGCTCAACATTAGGAAGAACTTCCTGACCATTAGAGCGATTCCTCAGTGGAACAGGCTTCCTCGGGGTGGTGGGCTCTCCTTCCTTGGAGGTTTTTAAACAGAGACTAGATGGGCTTCTGACAGCAACGAAGATCCTGTGAATTTGGGGTAGGTATTTGTGAGTTTCCTGCATTCCCTGGAGGTCCCTTCCAACTCTATGGCCGTTTTCCCACTGAGCTTACCTCGGAGCGACGTCCCTCTTCACCGCGCAGCATCTGCGCGGATTTCCCACCAACTGCTCCGAGGCTGCTCCGAGGAACCAGGAAGTTCCCGACCTTTTGCGTCGCAAATGGAAACTGCTAAAAACCAGTTTACGTTAGTGATGCAAAAGCCGCAACTCTACTTGGTTACTCGGAGCAGTTGGTGGGAAATCTGCACAGACGCTGCGCGGTGAAGAGGGACGTCGCTCCGAGGTAAGCTCAGTGGGAAAATGGCCTATGATTCTAATAACTCTAGGCAGGGCTTTTTCTGAGCAGGAATGCCCAGGAACGCAGTTCCGGCTGGCTTGGCATCAGGGTGTATGGCCTAATGTACAAACTAGTTCCTGCTGGACTTTTTTTCCTTTAAAAAGCTCTGCACAAAGCAATGGTGGCATCAGGGGGTGTGGCCTAATATGCAAATGAGTTCCTGCCAGGCCTTTTCTACCAAAAAAAGCCCCAACTCCAGGGCACGCATGTGAAGAGCATAGATCCCACCAGACGGAGATTTCCTTGACGTCACAATGAAAAAAGAAGTGCAGCATCAGATACAACAGCAGCATCAGATACAAACAAAACTGGCTTTTAAATAAGAACGAGCCATATCCCCCTTCCCACACTCTGTGTAAGGTTTCCCAAACAGCATAAATATCTGACAATTCCACCCCCCCCCCCTTGATAATGGATATATGAAGGGTGCTCTGTGGAAACTGGGTGAAGTGCATCTTTCAAAAGAAATAATATTAACGTACTTACATGCATCGTTCTGAAGTGTTTGAGGAGACAGAGATATAACTTAATAACACAGTCCGAAAAATAAAACAAAACACGTGCAATAAATAATCGCGCAGTCCTAGACCAGACAATAAGGGAGAATATAATAGCAGCTCATGTACATTCGGAGGTGTGAAGGACCGCTTCTGCTACCTTTAACCGTCACGCCCAACTTTGACGACGCAAGCAGACAACGATTTCTCATATCTTCCCAACTAACCGCAACGTTATTACCTAAAAGTTGCCATCTCGGGCACACTTTCATGGAGTAAGTACCCACGGTGGGGGGTTTTGTACTTCTGAGTAAGCATGCATAAGACTGGGGAGGTTAGCCAATCGTGGGTTTAAAGGATCGTCAACAGGAAGATGTCTTGGCTCCAGAATAAAGATGCTTAAGTGTGCAAGAGATTTGAGATCTGGTTGTCAACAATTCGCAGCACGTTAGGGTCTTATTCTTGCATGCTGAGATACTGCTCACAGTCAGGGTCGCCTGACGGCTCGGGGGACCCAGGAATCCTCTTCCCGTTTTTCGGATAAACACACCAGCATCCAGCAGGGCTTCCATCTAGTGAGGTCTCACACTAGGCAAAGGTAAGAGATGTTGATTGAGAAAACATTCCTGTTGTGTTTTTTTTAAAAAAAACCGTCTAGATATTAAGCGACAGATAGACTAGCTCAGGGGTGGCCCAATTTGCTTAATGTAAGAGCCACATCGAATAAACAACAGATGTTTGAGAGCCTCAAGAAATGAACGGCAGATGTTTGAGAGCCGGAAGGAAGGAAGGAAGGGTGGAAAGAATGGTGGGGGAGAAAGCAAATAGATGGGGGAGGGGGAAGGGAGGCAGAAGTGGAAAGAAAGCAACTTTTAAAAGACTCTCCACGCTGCCAGCTGGTTTGGCTTGGAGAAGTGATTTAAAGAGACAAATACCTTCTCCAAGCTGTCCGATGGGGTGGTGGGGGCTTTCAGAGTCACACAACATGCGTGAAAGAGCCACATGTGGCTCCAGAACCACAGTTGAGCCACCCCTGGACTAGATATTGCCCTAGCTTGGAAGGCCCAGGTGCTGTTGCCAACCTCCAGATGGAGCCTGGAGATCTTCTGGAATCAGAGCTGATCTCCAGGCGACCCTTCCTTGGAGAAAATGACTATTTTGAAGTGTGTTCTCTATGGCATTATATCCCAATGAGGTCCTGCCCTTCCCCGAACCCCTTCCTCCCCAGGATCTACCCTGCCCCACCCCCTACAAAGTGATGAACCCCAGGCCCAGGTTAGCTTGATCTCATAAGCTCTTGGAAGCTAAGCAGGATCAATCCTGGTTAGTACTTGGACAGGACAGGACCCTGGAGATACAGAGGAAGGCAGTGGCAAAACACCTCTGAACATAGGGTTGCCAACCTCCAGGTGGGGCCTGGAGATCTCCCGCTTTGACAACTGATCTCCAGCTGGCTGAGACCAGCTCCCCTGGAGAAAACGGCTGCTTTGAAGGGTGGACTCTGGGGCATTGTACCTTGCTGAGGCCCCTCCCCTTCCCAAGCCCCACCCTCTCCTGGCCCCACCCCCAAATTCTGCAGGCATTTTCCAACACAGACCTGGCAACCCTATCTGAACGAAAACCCTATGGATGCCAAAAGCTGGCTGCGACTCGACAAAACACTTTCCATCACCATATTGTATATTAATTAGCATCTTGTTATGAACCCCCATTGGATTGCCATGGAAGGGCTCAGCCCTATATCTCTGTCCCATGGGCCTTTGTTGAACTTCAGCTATATCGTTGCCAGGTAAACCTTGAAAGCAGAGGGACGCTTTCCTGTTTGTCCTCAAGAAGCTGACTTCCTTTTCCCTAATGGGCAGCCTGCTAGGATTCAGATCCCTCTTTGTAGGGTAACTGACAGGGCTTTCGTGTGTGTGTAGCGGGAACTACTTTGCCTATTAGGCCTCACACCCCTGATGTAGCCAACCCCTGATGTAGCCAATGAGAGCCAGTTTGGTGTACTGGTTAAGTGTGCGGACTCTTATCTGGGAGAACCGGGTTTGATTCCCCACTCCTCCACTTCCAGCTGCGGGAATGGCCTTGGGTCAGCCATAGCTCTGGCAGAGGTTTTCCTTGAAAGGGCAGCTGCTGTGAGAGTCCTCTCAGCCCCACCCACCTCACAGGGTGTCTGTTGTGGGGGAGGAAGATAAAGGAGATTGTGAGCCGCTCTGAGACTCTGAGATTCAAAGTGGAGGGTGGGATATAAATCCAGTATCTTCATCATCATCATCATCCTCTTGGAACTTACAGAAAGCCCTGTATGAAGAGCCCTGTAAGGTCTTGCAAGATTGGCTACATAAGGGGTGTGTGGCCTAATATGCAAAAGAATTCCTGCTAAAAAAAAAAACAACCCTGGTAATCGAGATCAATAGCATTAAGGGGTGCACCGCCAGAGACCCCCTCCCCCCCACCCCGCACCATGACTGTGCGTCGCTTACCTGCTTGCTATGGTAAAATCCATTCTTATTACAGTTGGGCAAATAGAATCTGAAGATCTCATATCCGGTTCTCTGTTGAGCTTTGGCTAACTTGTCCAGAGCCCTGTAGAGTTCTTTTTGACAAGGTCCCTGAAAGAAGAGGAGTCAAACTATGACTACTGTAGTCCTACATCCAAAATGTATTTGTTTAAAAATAAGAATCAGTCTATGTCATTAGAGAAGGAAACTGGAGCGAATGCTAACTCAGTAAGGTTTTATATATATATGCTGATGCTTAAAACACATTCCTTTCCCCATGAAGTAGCATCCTTATTGTTGTTGTTGCTGTGTTGTTATTGTTGTCATTGTATTATCATCATCATCATCATCATCATCATTATTGTGGTGAGGGGGAGGGATAGAAATCTAAAATAATAAACAAATTTATGCCCCACCTTTCACTCTAAATCTCAGGGACTCAGAGTGGCTCACAATCTCCTTTATCTAGAGCCAGTTTGGTGTAGTGGTTAAGTGTGTGGACTCTCATCTGGGAGAACTGAGTTTGAGTCCCCACTCCTCCCCTTGCACCTGCTGGAATGGCCTCGGGTTGTCCTTGAAAGGGCAGCTGCTGCGAGAGCCCTCTCAGCCCCACCCACCTCACAGGGTGTCTGTTGTGGGGGGAGAAGATAGGGGGAGATTATAACCCACTCTGATTCAGAGAGAAGAGCAGGGTATAAATCTGCAACCTTCTTCTTCTTCCTCCCCCACAACAGACACCCTGTGAGATGGGTGGGGCTGAGAGAGCTCTCCCAGAAGCTGCCCTTTCAAGGACAATTCTGCAAGAGCTATGGCTGACCCAAGGCCATTCCAGCAGGTGCAAGTGGAGGAGTGGGGAATCAAACTCGTTTCTCCCACATATGAGTCTGCGCACTTAGACACTACACCAACCTGGCTCTCTTTCACGCTATCGACAAAGGGGATTCCTGCAGGTCACATGACTATGGTCTCGTATTGCCTTTCCTCAGATCTAAGACCTGCTTCTAATTTCCATTTTGAAAACTGTAATAATGAATGCAGACTTGATTGCAAGCAAATGCACTGAAGGCGGGAGGGCTTCCTGATGAGTGAATATGCATCGGATCTAACGACAGAAACCGGCAACAGTGAACACCTAAGTCTCTTTCAAAGACATGGGAATCTGCTGAGAGAAAAAGAATCCTGAAGGCGATAAAATTTATTCCATTTCTAAACACAACATAGTTCTGTAGGACAGTGTTAGAGCCCAACGGCACCTTTAAGACCAACAAAGTTTTATTCATGATTCAAAGTTTTATTTCTTTTATGTGCCAAGCACCCACCCTGAAAGTTCGCACCGTGAATAAAACTTTGTTGGTCTTAAAGGTGCCGTTGAACTCTAACCTCTAACCTCGTCCCATCGCTTCAGACTAACCTGGTTCCCCGCTTCGGTCTATAGTTCTATAGGGTTTCTCCAGTTTTGGCCAGTTCGTTCACTTTCTGTTCTTTGGTGCCCTCACGTGGTGTTTTCAGCTAGGTTCCTGAACATATCAGCCTGCTGTAATTGTTGTGGAAGAAGTAGCAACATCCACACAAACAACAACTGCTGTTGCCAGTAGTACAATTTCTACAACTATTTGGCCTTCTTGTGGGTGACAAAAGCTACCAAAACCAGATCAGGGCTATTGGGGTCTCTTCATATTTGAAGGACTTTGTCAGTATGCAGGAAAAAAAAATACAGCTTTGTAAATTATCTCAAAGGCAGAAGTAGGGGAAAAGACCTTCCATTGACTTAAAATTGCTCCAGAAGGGACAAAATACATCAGACAGCTGAATGCCTCAGGAGCAGTCATAGAATTCTGGTGTGGGTGTGTGTGTGGGGGGGGGGATTTGGAGAGGATGGGGTGGGGTAGAATCTCCAAACAGTCATGTACCCAGGGGTGGAATTCTAGCAGGAGCTCCTTTGCATATTAGGCCACACACCCCTGATGTAGCCAATCCTCCAAGAGCTTACAAGGCTCTGTTTGGTAAATTCTTGGAGGATTGGCTACATCAGAGGGGTGTGGCCTAATATTCAAAGGAGCTCCTGGTAGAATTCCACCCCTGCATGTACCCACCACCTTAATAGCATCCGTTAAAGTTTTGAGAAGTATCTATGCCAATGGAAAGGTCACTGGAAATGGAGGCTGGGGGGACTCACCTGCTCCTTCCACCTCTTCAGTTCAGAGAGCCTCTTTGCTTTCATGCTTTCATAGGCGCTGATGGCATTCCACAGGACTGACTTGTCCTGGCCAACAGGAAACATCGGATGGTAGTTGTACAGTTGGTCAGCCGTTACCTCAGAGCCTTCGGTGGGTACATCCTCTGCTTCTACAGAGTCTAAAGGGGAACAGAGGGTACAGTTCAACAGGGACTCACCCAGAGAAAGGTCTCACCCACTGTTGATTCCCTGAGGCTTTTGAATTAGAGACAAAAAGGACAACGTTTTGAAGCTAGAATGGACAAAATGGAGGCTGTAGAACAGACCTGTGGAACTTTCCTGAAGCTCCAAAAAAGGGCCACTGTGGAGCAGCCACAAGAGGAACCCTTCCTCTCACAAGTGGAAAAGTAGCCTTTCCTCTGAGGAGGCTGGCATGTCAAGGAAGTAGCAGGGTTGCCAGCCTCCAGGTGGGGCCTGAAGATATCCCAGAATGACAACTGATCTCTAGACTATAGAGATCAGTTCTCCTGGAGGAAAAAACAAACAAACATGGCTTCTTTGGAGGGTGGACTCTATGGCGTCCCTCCCCTCCCCAAATCCTTCCCTACCCAGCCTCTACTCCCAAATTTCCAGGAATTTCCCATCCCAGAGTTGGAAATCCTGGGAGGCTGAGCCCAGAACTCAACTTCTTACATTTCTTCTATATTAAAACCCCCCACACAAGTTCCTAGTCCTTATAGGCGTCCAAAAGCCAAAGAAAGGAAACTTTCCAGTGGTCAGAAAGGAGGAGCTTTTAGGGAAGCCAGCCGACGGGTGGGACCTGGGGATCCCCTGGAATTGCAGCTCATCTCCAGACTACAGAGATCAGCTTCCCTGGAGAAAATGGATGCTTTGGAGGATAGACTCTATGGCATTGTGAGGGCCCTGCCCTTCCTAGGCTCCTTCCTCAAATCTCCAGGAGTTTTCCAGCTACCTGAAACAACTCCCATTCCCTGTCCAGGCAGGGCTGGCCCTGCCACCAAGCAAACTAGGCAATTGCCTAGGGCGCCGGCCCTTTGGGGGTCCCAAACGGGGCACCCCCATGTGACTTGGTGACGTTATCAGTGTGGGGGTGGGGTAGAAATTAGCTTTGCCTAGGGTGTCAGACAGTCTAGGGGCAGCTTTGTGTCCGGGAGGATTAACAGAAGCAAAAGAAATGGTCAAAAATAGCAAAACATTGCAGAATCCGTAATGCTCAACAAGATGGCCCACCTGCAGACGTAATATTTGTTAGGTTTCAGAAATCAGCTTTCCTAGTCACAGAATTTAGGTCACGTCGGTGCAAAATCCTCTGCACAGGCTGTGACAAAGGCCCCCGGGGTTTATTAAAGAACCTCTACTGAGTAGCCGTCGCTTCGAAAGAAATCTGAACGGCCAACAAGGCATTTTCGAAGTGAAACTTGACCGAGAGCTTCCAAACACAA
This sequence comes from Heteronotia binoei, assembly GCF_032191835.1. NCBI lineage: Eukaryota > Metazoa > Chordata > Lepidosauria > Squamata > Gekkonidae > Heteronotia > Heteronotia binoei. Next base: position 90,390,553 of record NC_083232.1, on the reverse strand, counting down.
ACCTCTCGCCCCGTTCCCCCTTGTTACACGGCCTCCCTTACATCTGTCCAGAGGTAATCATTGACAGAACAGGCTTGCATGAATGGAGGAGGGTGTTGCATGCGTGCCAGAGATCAATGATGTACAAGAAACAGACCCCAGGTTCCACCATGCTCCTAAAGCGTGTGAATGACTATGGGAGCAATGGAATTCCCTGCCTTTCAGATCAGCATGAATGCTCAGATACTGGACGAGGAGTAAAGAAGAAGAAGATATTGGATTTATATCCTGCCCTCCACTCTGAATCTCAGAGTCTCAGAGTGGCTCACAATCTCCTTTACCTTCCTCCCCCACAACAGACACCCTGTGAGGTGGGTGGGGCTGGAGAGGGCTCTCACAGCAGCTGCCCTTTCAAGGACAGAGGCTCAGAGCGGCCTACAATCTCCTTTATCTTCCTCCCCCACAACAGACACCCTGTGAGGGGGTGGGGCTGGAGAGGGCTCTCACAGCAGCTGCCCTTTCAAGGACAGAGGCTCAGAGCGGCCTACAATCTCCTTTACCTTCCTCCCCTACAACAGACACCCTGTGAGGTAGGTGGGGTTGGAGAGGGCTCTCACAGCTGCTGCCCTTTCAAGGACAGAGGCTCAGAGCGGCTTACAATCTCCTTTACCTTCCTCCCCTACAACAGACACCCTGTGAAGTGGGTGGGGCTGGAGAGGGCTCGCACAGCAGCTGCCCTTTCAAGGACAGAGGCTCAGAGCGGCCTACAATCTCCTTTATCTTCCTCCCCCACAACAGACACCCTGTGAGGTGGGTGGGGCTGGAGAGGGCTCTCCCAGCAGCTGCCCTTTCAAGGACAACCTCTGTCAGAGCTATGGCTGACCCAAGGCCATTCCAGCAGGTGCAAGTGGAGGAGCGGGGAATCAAACCCAGGTCTCCCAGATAAGAGTCCGCACACTTAGCCATTACACCAAACTGACTCTTAAAGAACTTAAGCAAATGGCTTTCCTTAAGGGGTCCCAGAAGTCCATGTGAGCCACCGTGCCCTGGCTGGCAGCTGCCTCGGCTTTACACAAAACACATCTCCAAACATAATATGTCCCTGCCATCTGCAGCTGCAGAGGGGAGGTATAAAGGGGCTCCTTATGCTTTTAGGCTCTGTTCCTGTTCCCAACCTGAAATAGATTCTGTGGAACATATATATTTTTAATTGTTCTTTTCATACAGCAAGCTGAAGGGAAATTATCAGCCCGCTGTTGGAAGGGTTCCCCGGCAGGTCAAATAAACTCAAATGAGATTATCTTCTGTCAGATAGGAACCACCAGACAACAGGTGGCTAGGTTCTGGTCCCAGGTTTATAAAGAATGCAAAAAGTGAGACAAATAGGCCAAACTGTAAATCTTTTAACAAATTTTAAAGTGTCTTTTTAAAATGGTTTGAAGGCTTAAATGATAATATTTTATATTCTTTTTTTTTACTGTTATAACCCTCAAGACATCCAATCTTAAATATGTAGACTCTTTGTGGGACTTTTTATAAGGTACTTTTAAGGTTGTTCTCAATGACTTACATGTTTTGGTCAATGACTGTAATAATAAACTGACTGACTGACTAATGCGGGAGAGCTAGACCTAGGGCTTTTTTTGTAGCTGGAACTCCTTTGCATATTAGGCCACACACCCCTGATGTAGCCAATCCTCCACAAGCTTACAGGGCTCTTCGTACAGGGCTTATTGTAAGCTCTTGGAGGATTGGCTACATTAGGGGTGTGTGACCTAATATGCAAAGGAGGTCCTTCTACAAAAAAAAAAAAAAGCCCTGGCTAAACAGAAAGTGGACAAGCCACAGATTTCAAAACATGTCCCAATTGTAGAGAGTGTATGGAAATTTGGCTGACTCCGGTCCCCTGAGTTCTGCATGATTTCTTTCCCCTTAGTAAGGTTTCTGCTTTAAAAACTAATGTGTCCCTTTGAACGGCAGCCTGAGTTGCAGAAATGAAGAGGCTGCAGACACATGTTACAAAAATCCAGGGAGGTTACGAGAGCAGGTCGGCTTTGTTTTGAAAAAAAACAGCCACCACTATTTTAATTCCCTTCCACCTCATCTGTAGCACTTACATGCAAATCCTCCTTTGCTCGGCTGTGGAGGCAGCATTTGACCGGGGAAATATCTCTGGGGGCGTGGGGGGGTGCCTACTTCTGAGCCGGCTGGTTATTCTGACATACACAGCAGCTCTCCAAGGTCTCTGCAGATGTCTGTCCCAACCAGTGTTCCCTCTGGGCTGAGTTAGTGTGAGGTAGCTCATAGTTTTTTTAGCCTCTGGCTCACACGTTTTTGTCTGAGCCCCGGAAAAATGACCCCGGAGCAGACTAATTTATGCCGTAGTTCACAACTTGAATGCCATTCGCTCACAAAGGAGAATTTTTGCTCACAAGACTCCACAGATTAGAGGCAGTATTGGTCCCAACCCGGCAACCTTGCAGCCCTCAGAGACCGAACCTGCTAATTTCTGCATGCGCGCACACACACAGCGCTTTCCTTACCACAACGTTGTCCTCTCTGATTCTGTGACAACCCCATAACCTCCAAAGCTGTCAAAAACCCAAACCTTCCCTGTGGCATTCCTACCACACATGCCATGAGTGACCAGCTCCTGTGGCAGGTCTCGAACTCGCGTTCCCTCAGATGAGGGCCCTGGAAAGGACACATCACAGCATGGCACTGGATTTACCTGTCTCTTCTGTCGTGTCGACAACGCTGAGGCAAGCCCCCTGCCCGCGGAGGAGGGCCCGGAGCGGCTTGGGTTCCCCAGGGGGCACACGGCAGCGGAGTCCTTGACCACACTGCTCCGTGTACACCCCACAGGCCTCCCCTTGCTGGAGTGCGCAGGTGTAGCAGCAGCCACAGCCCGGCTGGCGAACCGTTTCGGGGCAGGCGGCCGGCACCGGCGGGCACAGGGCGAGCTTGTCCTCAGTACATGGGGCGCAGTGGATGGCGTTGAGAGCAGCGCCGAGGTGGAAGCCGAGGCAGAGGAGGAAGAGGAGCACCTCCCAGTACAGGCCTGGAGACGGCATGGCGCAGGAGAACCCCCGAAAGCCGGCTGAGCTTGGAGAGGAGCACAGCAGGGCTGTTTACTCACGTTCGGCATGCTCTGTGTTTCCAAACAGGGCCCATTTATACAGTTCCTCGCCAGTCCATTAATCTTTAACCCCCCCCCCCCCGGTTAACTATTATCTGAGCAGGAGGGACACAGCAGCGTCATTTCATTGGCAGCCCATGTCCCTTCCCCCTCTCCGGTTCAACCCCCCTTTTAATGATGAAATACATACATCATGCTCCCATTCTCTCTTAACCTTTTGACTGTGTATCTAGGAAGAGGGAGGGGTTTCCCCCCCTGGAAAGGCCTTCCTCTCCAGAGGTTCCATAAAATGTTTCATTGAGAAAAGGGGAGGGAGGGAAGCACACCCCCCTCCAGAAACCTCAGGACTTCAGACTTTGCCAGGCAAGAAGGGCCCTCCCTCCTGCCCCCTTCCCTGTTTTGTTGTTGTTTAATTGTTTTTGACATGTGGCTGGAGGTTCTGGGGACAATGACAAGCCAGGAGCGAGGCCCTCTGAGGGTAATCAAAGGGCTTCAGATCCCGGAATTCCTGGACGAGCAGCACGTAGGAGCCCAATGTCAACAGCCGGCTTGAAAGGACCGTTCGGAGATGGTTTCCTGTGGATGTACTTGTGCGAAAGCACAGCTCCGACAGGAGCCCCCAGGGAGGAGTCAGGGTCACGAGTCCAACTCCGTAGGCACCTTCTCACAGACTCCGCCATGCTGTCATGTGGGGATGCCATCCTCCAGGTGGGATCTGGGGATCCCCCTGAAATACAGCTCATCTGCAGGCTACAGAAATCCATTTCCGTGAAGCAAGGGGGTGCTTCGGAGGGTGGACTCTAGGGCGTTCTAGCCTGCTGAGGGCCCTGTCTGCCTCAGCTGCCACCTTCAAACCTCCAGCCTGGAGTTAGCAACCCCGCCTCCCTGCCAGCGGCCAGGGAAACCTGAGAACTTTACTGCCACTTGGGGCAGTCCACATGGAAGTCCTTCTTTGTACACATGCTCAAGTTCCGGCTGTGGACTTGGGGAGTCCACATGGAAGTCCTTCTTTGTACACATGCTCAAGTTCCGGCTGTGGAAAGACCCTCTCGGGAAAGGAACTGCCTTTCAGCACAGCAACCAGCTGATAAAGCAACAATTCAATTTAGCAGGCAATCTCAGCAATATTAACAGGAAATATGTGTTTTTTAAAAAATAGCATTGGATAGGGCGGGGCATAAATCTAAAAATTAAATGAAATTAGGTTTTCCTCCCGTCTTTCATCCAAGGGACATGCCTGTTGCTACCTGCTCCTGTTTTCTACTCGCAACAACACTGTGAGGCAGGTTGAACTGAACGAGAGAATGGCTGGACCAAAGTTATCCCATGTGGCTCAGTGGTAGAGCCTCTGCTTGGTAAGCAGAAGGTCCCAGGTTCAATCCCCGGCATCTCCAACTACAAAGGGTTCAGACAAGTAGGCGTGAAAAACCTCAGCTTGACACCCTGGAGAGCCACTGCCAATTTGAGTAGGCAATACTGACTATGATAGACCAAGGGTCTGATTCAGCAGAAGGTAGCTTCATGTGTTCATGTGTTTCATGGGACAGCGGGGATCCCAACCCAGGTCTTCTGGGCCCTAATCCAACGCTCTGACCCCCACATCACCCTGACTCTTAAAAGCCGAACCATTGTATTTGTAGGTTTTTCTCTTCCAGCGCTTAGAGGTGCCACATGTGAAATGTGTAAAGGAATGAAAGCAGAGTCCCTTGGAGTTTAAAAAGTATTCAAAGCGCATTCCTGCTCTAGCCGAGGGACAGGCTATATATTTTTTATCTCATTTCGTTCCCAGAATCATTCTGTGACGAGGAGAGAGATTTACCCCATATTATTCCACAACCTTCAGGGCAAGTGATTTACCCCGGCTTCAGGGAGAGCGATTTATCCTGAACTATCCCTTGAGCTTCAGAGCTAACTTAGGATGCCGGCCGCAGTCTCTTCAATTTTTTTCTCTAACTGCTGCAGAAAGAACCCTCTTTAGACCCTCTTCGCAATACTTGCAGAAATTTCGCACAGAGTTAAGTACGCCGAAATCTTGTTCTGTACTCTGTTCAATTCTCCCACCTGAATCTATCTGCATAAATTAAATTAGTGCGTGGGAGAAAGGACGGTAAAGCACACACAGACATGAGCAGAAATGGAAAGGGCCATGTGTATATATGCGCATTCGTGCATGTCTGCATGTGAGAGGTGGCTGAAGGATGCCACAACACCGAACCTGCACTCTGCATTCTGCAGTCTGAGAGAGCCAGTTTCGTGTAGTGGTTAAGTGCGCGGACTTTTATCTGGGAGAACCAGGTTTGGTTCCCCACTCCTCCACTTGCACCTGCTGGAATGACCTTGGGTCAGCCATAGCTCTCGTAGGAGTTGTCCTTGAAAGGGCAGCTGCTATCAGAGCTCTCTCAGCCCCACCTACCTCAGAGGGTGTCTATTGGGGGTGCGGTAAAGAAGATTGTGACCGCTCTGAGACTCTATGATTCAGAGTATACGGTGGGATATAAATCCAATATCATCATCATCTTCTTCTTCTAATAGCCTTTCTGCAACTCTGCCTTTCTGCTAAAAGTAGCTTCCAAGATGGTTTTCCTCATTTCAAAGTGGTACAGAGCAACAGGGTCACGTTCAAACCAACCACCAGCGCAAGCCATACAGTGCAATAGACGGTTCGGAAAATGCAGGACTTCTTTTGTAGATAAAGCCAACAGGAACTCGTTTGCATATTAGGCCACACATCCTGACATCACCATTGCTTTGCATGTGACTTTTTTTGGTAGAAAAAGCTCAGCAGGAACTCATTTGCCTATTAGGCCACACCCTCTGGCACCAAGCCAGCCAGAACTGCATTCCTGCTTAAAAAAAAAACAAAAAAACCCTGGGGAAATGTGTCACACAGACAAAACATTGGTTAACAGCATGGAAAAGCAACCCTGACCCAGATAGCGCAGGCAAGCCCAATCTCGTCAGATCTCAGAAGCTAAGCAGGGCTGACCCTGAAATATTTGGATGGGAGACCACCTTGGAATACCAGGGTTGGGAAGCAGAGGCAGGCTGTATCAAGTCACTTCTCTGAATGTCCTCCATACCCCAGTAGGAGTCATCAGATGTCGCCATGACTTCCAGGCACAGGAACATACACACACACGCACATGCACACGCACATGCGCGTGCCCACACACACACACACACAATATCCCCCCTCCCCCAAAGCATGGAGAAACAGGACAGATTTCACACAGCACCTAACAAGCAATAAGGGCTTTGCTGAAGGAGCATCTTCTCCCCTGCATTCCTGCCTGGAAATTGAAATCACAGGGAGACATCCTCCTGACTCCCCCATCACTCGAAAGCTCTTGTGGGTATACAAGAGGGCCTTTTCAGTGGTAGCCCCATCATTATGGAATGGTCTCCCCAGGAGGGTACTTTTGGTCTCCTCCATTTTGATCTTCAGGAGGTAGCTGAAGACAGTTTTATTCAGGGCAGCATTCGATTCGTTTAGAGGGGTTCCCCCCCATTCATTGTAAACTGTGGTTTTAATTTGGAGTTTTTAAATTTAATTTTCAAAGCACTGGTTTTACTTCATTTTTAGCCTACCTTTCCCCGCAATGGGGACCCAAGGTGGCTGACATTCTCCTCTCCTCCATTTTATCTTCACAACAACCCTCTGGGGTAGGTTGGGCTGAAAGGGTATGGCCAGAAATCTTTCATGGATTTCAAAGCACACCTGCCCACTTGTACCTTCCAGGATCATTTCTATTTTTATTTTTGGTGGATTTATATTCCGCCCTTTCCCATGCGGGCTCAGGGCGGATCACAGTCATAATAAAACAGATAAAATACAGCAATAACTCAATAATATACAAGTAAAACATAGCTCAAAAAATATACACAGGCGGACAGGCACATATTTCAGATGAAAAAACAAATATTTCAGCTCATTGTAGTTTTATAGCCCATTGTGAGGGAGGGCAATAGATGGTATAAGCAGTAGAATGAAAGGACATCCGCTTGCTTCAGCCGAAGGCCTAGCAAAACGGCTCCGTCTTGCAGGCCCTATGAAATGGAAGTAAATTCGGTAGGGCCCGGATCTCCACAGGGAGTTGATTCCATCAGGCCGGAGCCAGGGCTGAGAAAGCCCTGGCCCTGATTGAGGCAAGTCGGACGTCCCTTGGATGGCCAGAAGATATTGGTTGGCCGATCGCAGCGGTCCTGCAAGTATGTTGGTCCCAGGCTGTGTAAGGCTTTAAAGGTCAATAGTAAAACCTTGAAGCGGATTCGGTACTCAATTGGTAACCAGTGCAATTTGCACAGCATCGGCCGTTTCTGTTCCATTTCCCCCCCAAAATACCATCATGTGCCTGAAAACTGAGGTTGTGAAATGAGGGCTAGCCCCGAACTGTCTGGCACCCCAGGCAAGGCTAACTTCTGCCCCCCCCCCCCCCCCCGCACTGATAACATCGCTGAGTCACATGGGGGCACCCAATTTGGCACTCCCTGAAGGCCGGCCCCCTAGGCAATCACCTAGTGGCAGGGTCGATCCTGTGTGAAACGAACACCGAGGCTTGGCAACTTACAACTATCGCAGCAATAAGTCCTGCGGTGTTTGGAGATGACTCAGAGAAGCCGACAGTAGTCAGGAACACCGGCTGTGACGGTCAGAACATTTTAGGCTTTGGACGGTTTGACCTCGTGACTCCCGTTTGCACTGTTTGTGTTTGTTTCTAGCAATGTTAAGGTTACCGGGTGGGGAAGCTATAGTGTCCCGTTGCAAACAAAACATACGTCCCGATTTGTTCTAGCGGGGCTTCACGCACGAGGCTTTTTCACCTCCTGTCTGCTTACGTTGCAAAGGGAATCAAAGCAACCCGACCTTGTGCAATTTCCAACACAATTGCTAATTGTTGGATCTTGCAATGATGCAATCATGACCTCGGTATTGTGGCTGGTTACAGCAGTGTAAAGAGCCCCGTGGTGCAGAGTGTTAGAGCTGCAGTACTGCAGTCCTCAGCTCTGCTCGCAACCTGAGTTCGATCCCAGCAGAAGCTGGGTTCAGGTAGCCATCTTAAGGTTGACTCAGCCTTCCATCCTTCTGAGGTCGGTCAAATGAGTACCCAGCTTGCTGGGGGGAAAGTGTAGATGACTGGGGAAGGCAATGGCAAACCGTCCCATAAAAAGTCTGCCAAAAAATTGTTGTGAAAGCATCGTCACCCCAGAGTCGAAAACGACTGGTGCTTGCACAGGGGACTACCCTGACCCTTTTTTACAGCAGTGTCATGCCCGTGGGTATAATGTCCATCTCCTTGCTGGAAAACTCCAGCAGGTGTGGCAGCAAAGCCCGGCCAGGGGGCTGTTTGGGTTGGAGGGAGAGCTCAGCAGGGGGGTGATGCCACAGAGTTTGCCCTCCAAAACTGCCGCTTCCTCCAGGGGAACTGAGCTCCGGGGTCTGAAGATCAGTTCCGATTCCAGGAGATCTCTGGGTGGTGACATTATATTTAACAAAGATAAAAGTGAGAAATCGAGGATGAATGAATATTATACTTACTGGCAGGGGCCATTTTGTAGAAAAAGAGGTGCCAGAGCTCATTTGCGTAACTCATATGCCACCCACCCCTGCCATCACTGGAAAGTGCACTAAATTATATCCGTTCAGCATCTACCTTAAAATGCTTCTTGAATTTGAATGGTCATCATCAAACCTTACTTCCATCATGCTTTCTAAGTGACTTTCTCCTAAGGTGGCCACAGTGAAAAGATGGAGATTTCCATCTGTTCGCTTTATACGTTTGGGTTATTTTCCCATTTTCGGTGGGGAAAAATACTAGGAAGTTTGTCAGATCTTAGCGTTCACCAAAATTCTCCCAGGGGGTTTGAAGAATGGAGCCGGGGGGGGGGGGTAGAGAGCGAGAGAAAGAGAGAGCACAATAAAATTTAGAGGTTCCAGAGCTCCGCTCCTGTGAGCTCCTGCCCCAAACGAGGCCTGGCAAGAGTCACTTCATAGAAATAGAGGTGCTGGAGCTCAGTAGCACAACTCATTTGCATCTGCCACACAGCCCTGACATTATATCAGCTCAGCATATGCCTTAAAATGAATTATAATTGTCGTAACAAAACCATACTCTCATCACACTTCTTAAATTACTTCCTCCTATGTGGCCACAGTGGCATGTCCATCTATCTGCTTTATATGTTTTGGGTTCTCCCCTCCCCCCTTTATTTTGTGTGTGGGTGAGGGAAAATATTAGAAAGTTTGTCAAATCTCAGAGTTCAGCAAAATTCTCACAGGGGGGTTTGAACTATGGAGCCCGGAAGCATTTGTGGGGGTGGGGAGGGTGTAAGAAAGAAAGAGCACAATAAAATTTAGAGGTTCCAGAGCTGAGCTCCTGTGAGCTCCTGCCCAAAATGAGGCCTGTTTACTGGGCATTTAGTATTAACAAGGTAAGAATAATTTTTATAAAGCTCTTCCAAAGCCCTCTGTGTTCCGTCATGGCAGCCATAGAAGACCAGAATCCACAGATGTTGAGCTTCTAGAATTGCTGAGTGTCCCGTCAAGCCAGTCGAGGAGGCTCCGTTGGCCTTTTTTTGCCCCTCCGAAAGCGAGAAGAAACAGACTGCAGCCATCCCAGACACCCACAGGGAGGCGGGCTTTGTCTCCGCTGTCCACAGAGCCATGTTCTGCAAAGCCAAAAAGAAAGGCAGCCTCAAGCTCTGTTTGAGTTTGCTGAAAAAGGAGGGGAAACGGTCCCTCGCAAGCTCTGTGCGTTCTTCTCTGGTCCCACTCTGTGACCATTGGACTTGTTTATAAAATGGGAATGTTTTTGCCCAATGGCCAAAAAGTTTGGGAAAGAGGATCCCTCAGGTGAAGGGTGAAATTCTAGAGACTTTCATTCCCCACAGTACAGGTGCAGATACAGCCGGAAACATGTTTTACTGAAACCAGCAGAACTGATTTTGGGGGGGATGGATTTCCAAGGGTAGAAACTGCTGTCGAGTCACAGCAGACTTACAGCAACCATGAAGGGTTTTCAGGGCAAGAGATGTTCAGAGGCGGATTGTTGTTGCCTGCCTCTACGTAGAAACCTTGGCGGTCTCCCATCCAAGTACTAACCAGGGCCGACCCTGCTTAGCTTCTGAGATCTGATGAGATCGCACCGGCCTGGGCCATCCAGCTTGGGGCAGGTTTCCAAGATGCAGCTTGAATTCCAATGCTACAGAGTCTGACTGCAGCTTTTGAAACTACACACAAGGGTTTTCTCGTGCAGTGAGCTCCATAGATCAAGGGTGTCAAACGTGCAGCTGGACGGCCGTAGCAGACCCCCAAAGGGCTCCTGTCAGGCCCACAAGCAACTCACTGGTTTCGTCTCTCTCTCTCACTTCATATAGGGCTTTTTTGGAGCAGGAACGCAGCTCCAGCTGGCTTGGTGTCATGGGGTGTGGTCTAATATGCAAATGTGTTCCTGCTGGGCTTTTTCTACCCAAAAAGCCCTGCTTCTTTCTGTATCACAATTTGCTTTGTCAGGCTCGCCCAATTGCACAGGAGCTACAGAGCAAAGCCTCTGTTTCCTCCATCGGCTGACTAGCACCTGAAGCAAATTATGTGCAAAAGCTTGCAATGCCCAGCCATTTCATGAGATTTCCGCAATGAATGTCATGAGCAATACTCCCTCTAAGCTGTGGAGTCTTGTGAGCAAAATTTCTACTTTGTGAGCTACTGGTATTAAAGCTGTGAGCGAGCGATTTGTCTGTTGCATAAATGAGTTTGCTTTGGGGGCATTTTTTTTTTTGAGCAAAGGCAAAAATGTGTGAGCTGGAGGCTAAAAAACCCTGTGAGCTAGCTCACACTAACTCAGCTTAGTGGGAACACAGGTCATGAGTATTGACCATGAGATTTCTGTCATGAATGTCAATAAATCAAAAAGTAAGTTTGCAACTTAGCAGATACACACCTGAACAGCCTATTCAAGATTGCTACAGCAGAGACATTGTCTCCAGATTTTGATGGAATAATTCAAACCAAGAGGTGTCAGTTATCGGAAACTGACTGATTGATTCATTCCATTTTTAGACTGCCCTTCCTGTGAAACTCTTAAATAAACACAAATATTGCAAGAGTTCTAATACTTTAAGCATGTTTTATTTTAGGTTTTCTAAAAAATAATAATCAATCTTCAATTGCGTTTATCTGTGTCCTTTATAAAGTTTATATCTTCGCTACCTGGCATTACATTTTATGCCACACAAGGTCTAATTTATGTCAGATCTGGCCCTCATAACAGATGAGTTCGACACCCCTGCCGTAGATGAAGACTGGCAGGAAGATAACAGTAAAGTACCTTGTTTTTTTTAAATTCCAGAGAACCGCAATTACTTAACTGCACCGGCTGCGTTTCTCTCGTTATTGGTGATACCCAAACACAGAAGAGCCCATACATTGGCAAGATGGCAGGCTCATCCTTGATGGAAAATTAATGAAGATCCCCTTGGAACAAAGATTATGTTCTCATATTATCTAATGAGATTGAATCAGTTGAGCATATCTTATTACACTGTCATATGTATGTGGATATCCGTGTGAATATCGCTTCAATCTTACCCCAGACATTCAGATAAAGAAATCACAGAGAGTCTTCTGAAAGGGACTAACTCTCAAGCGACCGTTAACTGTGCAGAATTCTTCACAGCTGCTTATAGAATATGCCAGAGATCCACGGCAACAAGAGGTTTTGCTTTATTTTAGGGCAAAGGAGAAATTTTTATCTCGTTTTATATTATCTCTCTTGATTGGTACCTCTTTGTTTTATTCTGATCTAGGATCGTGAGGAATATATTGATTGAGATGAAGCAGGAATTAAGCCTGGAAGCCTCCCTTTCCTCAAAAGATATCCTGCATTCCAGATAGCGGGCTGGCCACAGAAGGTTTGTGATGGGGAAGGCCAATGCAAAAAGCACCATTGAGGAATGGCGATTTAACCTTTTCATTGCTGAAGCCCAGACTTATAGCATGCAAAACTCTAAAGAAAAGGGGATGTCCCTGAACATGTGCAAAGTACCTTCCCTTGGAATAAGTACAACTAGCCCACAAACATGTATGAACTTGGATGAAGGGGAATCCTGAGGGGGGTGGGTGGCATGATTTCCAGGCAGATAGCCCCAAGGCTATTTATTTTGGAAATCGAGCACTGGGTGACCTTGACATGTCCTCCTCTTCTTTCTATCCCCTGAGATGAAATCTGCAAAAAGTTATGTCAGAACCAGCTTCTTTTCCAAGGGAAAATGTGGTGTTGTTAAAAGTATCCTTTGCTGTGGAAGCGGGCCAAAACAAATTTCTGATGCATTTGTGATGCATCTTCTTCCCAAGATAAATGTTCCTTGCAGAAGATTTGGCTCTTTAGGGCACTTCTTAGACCCATTCTGGGCATGTGAAGGAAGCCCAGTTCCATTCCCAGACTCTTATGCAAGGGCACCACTGAGAGAGGGCAACAGGGAACATCCCCCCCCCCCCCCTTGCCTTCCTTTCTAATCATGTGGTTATTATTTAGACGCACTCAGATTTCCTGTTTGTTCACTGGTCCAAATCACTCAAGTTATTGTTAAATAATCAAGGCTATGAAGTATTACTTTGGAGGATGCACATGTGTGCATAAGAAAAACCCACTGAATTCAATGTAATGTATTTCTGAGTATGTGGGCACTGGATTTAGTGTTGCTAGCCCTGTGCCAGCAAATGACAGATTTTGCAGCAATAGGTAGGGAAGGTGGAGTTTCCAGAAGTGATGTCACATCCCAGAAGTGATGTCATACCGCTGGGATGTTTTAGGAATGTCTCCAGTCTCTACGTTAAAGACTATCGAGACTGGGGGAATTCCTAGACTGTCATGCTGGATGTGACATCCCTTCTGCGTGATATTGTAGGAATCACTCCAATTTCTTTACCATAGACACTGGGGAAATTATTAGAGTGTCACCGTCAGCACTATTCCCTCCATTTCCGCCCTTGGTTCTCAAATCATAGACTGCCCACCGTGAGTAGGCAAATGGCAAGGTTACCTACATTGAATATATGTTGAGCAGGTGGATTTGCAAGATGTCGACACGTGCCCAAGTCCAGACCTGTTTGCTTTAAAAAAAAAAAAAGAACGGAAAATTGGAATGCTAGTGTCAAGAGTGCCTCTTGCCATGAATTGGGTGGGACAAGAATTATGAAACCTTTTTGGTCCTGCTTGGCTTGTTTATGTTCTTACACACTGGCCTGTTGTGTCCGCAACGCATCAAGTATCGATTTCAACCATGGGAACGGGGGCGCAGAATAGCTGCAAGGCCAACCACTGTTATCTGACTCCCAGAGACTTTCACGGTTTTGTTTCTTCATGCTTAGGGGAGCTTGGAATGTTTATGGAGGGATGCGATTGGTAGATTTTGGTGCTTAGCTTTTGAAGTATGTAACAGATGGACCCAGGGTATATCTATGTGGGTAGAGCCCCATGGCGCAGAGTGGTAAAGCTGCAGTACTGCAGTCTGAACTCTCTGCTCATGACCTGAGTTTGATCCCAGTGGAAGCTGGATTCAGGTAGCCGCCTCAGGTTGACTCAGCCTTCCATCCTTCCAAGGTGGGTAAAATGAGGACCCAGCTTGCTGGGGGGAAAGTGTAGATGACTGGGGAAGGCAATGGCAAACCACCCCGTAAAAAGTCTGCCGTGAAAACATTGTGAAAGCAATGTCATCCCAGAGTCGGAAACGACTAGTGCTTGCACAGGAGACTACCTTTAAGAGCCTCGTGATGCAGAGTAGTAAAGCTACAGTACTGCAGTCGGAGCCCTCTGCTCACAACCTGAGTTCGATTCCAGCGGAAACAACTGATGAGAGCATGCATAGACCCATGTTGAAAAAATTGAGCTGAGGCTCCGCGTAACGTCAGGAGAAGGAGGCTGCTGAAGTGATCGAAACCGTGAGGAGTCCTTTCATAAGCGGTTCCTTCCTTACTCTCTCCACATCATTAGGAGTTGGGCACTGAGGGGAAAAACGTTCACCCACAACTGAGTCTACTCGAAAGAAGCCAATTTACAGGGCTGCTGAAAGACTGTGTAGGAAAATTCATATGTTGAAAGCTCAGTGTTCCTTAGTTTTGTTTGGTTTAAGTTTCATTTAAGCTTGCACTAGAACTATTTATACACATTTCTGTGTAAATTTCATTGCTTCCGGTGGTTTTTCTGCTATTTTAGTTGGGTAGACTGGCTTTCTCTTGGGTTCAACCCCCTTAATAATTACAAATGCCCCTTTTCTGAACCTTTTTTCAGTTTTGTAATATCTGTTTTGTGATGAAATGAACAGAACCTTGCAGCGGAGGTGTGGCATTTAAGCAGGAGTGGAATTCTAGCAGGAGCTCCTTTGCATATTAGGCCACACACCCCTGACGTAGCCAGTCTTTCAAGAGCTTACAAGGCTCCTTTTTGTAAACTCTTGGAGGATTGGCTACATCAGGGGAGTGTGGCCTAATATGCAAAGGAGCTCCTGCTAGAATTCCACCCCTGCATTTATGTCTCCTGACGTCTAAACACAAGGAATACCTTCTGACTCTCTGGTGTGGCTTAGAGATTCAAATCTGTGGTTCTGCTAAAAGATTTAAAAGTGAATCTTTCTGCTCATAAGATGCTTTAAAAGGCTTAATAAAATCACGTGCCATAAAACATAATACTGGTGTGTGCCTTTAATTTTATTATTCTACTGTTCTAAAAGTTTTGCGTGATGTGATTTTGTAATCCTGAGTACTGTAAAATATTTAAGAGTGTGGATATAAAAGAGGTAAAGCCAAACAAATGATCCTTTCCAATAATTGGATTAAACGCTAAAGTATGTTGTGCTGTTGCCAAAGCTGAGCCACCTACAGCTACTGTAGGGATCTGTATGTTCTCAGGTATCCCCAGATACACAAAAATGTGTGACTGTAAATGGACAGGGAATGAATTTTTTCTATCAAAACTTATCTTTTAATGTAGTATCTTGTACTAAAGGCTACCCTAACTTATTAGATACAGTAGGGTTGCTAGCTCTGGGTAAGGAAATGCCTGAAGATTTTGGGGGTGGAGCCTGAGGAGGGTGGAGTTTGAGAAGGGGAGGGACCTTGGTGGGGTAAAATGCGATCGAGTCCCCCCTCCAAAGCAGCCATTTTATTCAGGGGAACGGATCTCTGTCGTTTGGAGAACTGTTGTCATTCTGGGGGAATTTCAGACCCCACCTGGAAGATGATAGCTCTCTATAGTGTTTATATCAGTTTTCTGATTTTAGATTTTTTTTTAACTCGTCGATTTGTTTTTAACACTGTGAATTTTATGATGGAACCCACTTTGAGCCTGCTTGCAGAGAGGGTGGGATCTAGGTTGCCGATCCCCAGGTGGGGGCAGGGGATCCCACAGTTTGGAGGCCCTCCCCCCGCTTCAGGGTCATCAGAAAGCGGGGTGGGCGGAGGGAAAATGTCTGCTGGGCACTCCATGATTCCCTAGGGTGACCGATTCCCCTAGGGTATAATAGAAAATTGATCTGTGAGTATCTGGGGCTCTGGGGGGACTGTTTTTTTTAGTTAGAGGCACCAAATTTTCAGCATAGCATCCAGAGTCTCTCCCACAAAATGCCCTCCAAGTTTCAAAAAGATTGGACCAGTGGGTCCAATTCTATGAGCCCCAAAAGAAAGTGGCCCTATCCATTATTTCCAATGGAGGGAAGGCATTTAAAGGGTGTGCGGTCCCTTAAAATATGATGGCCAGAACTGCCTTTGGAGTTTAATGATGCTTGTCACACCCTTGCTTCTGGCTCCACCCCCAAAGTCTCCTGGCTCCACCCCCAAAGCCCCCAGATATTTCTTGAATTGGACTTGGCAACTCTAGTGGGATACAAATGGAATAAAATAAAATATAAATATATACGTTGAAATTGTTAGCTGTGAACTGTGATCGATCAATAAAGAAAAAAATGAAGTGTAACGAGAATTTTATCATTCAATTTCCCAGACTGTGCGTGCTTGATAAATTGTTATCACACGTGTCCAATATTTCTGTTGAAACCATCTTGCAGCCCTCACTTTAATATTCCCTTGGACCTCCTTTATGATGTAGAGACAGATGGCAAAATGTCCCAAAGCATGTTCAGCCCAGGAAATTATTATTTTCCAACCAGGTTATTTTTCCTGTTTGATCATCAAGATAAAGCGTGAGCGTGTATCGACGGCCTTCTGTTTGTAGGCCTGGGTGTCTCCTTTCATCGTTAACAACATGCCCGTCTTGGCCTTGTGCTCCCCCCTCCCTTTCATTATACATTAATGAAATTGATTTGCAGACCGTAGAAACCGTGTGTAATCTCTTTGATTGATGGCTCTGTTATTTATGTAGTCCATCAGGCAAATATACCTGTGACATTTAGACTGATCTAACCTGTGTTATTTGTAGCACATTACTTCTGTGTGTGACAATTCCTCCTTCCAACCTTCCTGTTGAGCTTTTCATGTCAGTTTTGGGGGAGAAACCTTTTTAACAGTTACTATTATCTCCTCTCCCAGCCTAAATGCTGCCTTTCCACCTACTTGGGGGCCACTGAGGGTTTCAGTTGGGGGGTGGTGCTCTAGTTTTTGGGCAAAACTCTATGGTTTTGAAGTCACATTTACCATAGAGTTTGGCCCAAAAACCAGTGTTACCCTGATGAGAAGTAGACCTGAAACTGAAAGTAGGCCCAAAAACGCCCAACCTGCCTGAAGGTTTTGGGGGTGAAGCCTTCCAGTCTCCTGGAAGGACGTCAGGAGACCCCCTCTGGCTAGGCTTCCCAACCCTCCTGCCCTGGCGGGGGACCCCAGTTTTCCCAGCCTCTTCCCCCGCTCCCCAAAAAAATGGAAGCAGGGGCGGGAAAACGGCACCAAGGAGCCGCCGCTGCTGCCGCCTCTTCTCCGTAGCTGCTCCTCCGAGATGGGTTCAGCCTGAGCCCATCTCGGAGGAGCAGCTACGGAGAAGCGTGGCGAGCCCCAAATCTGGGTCCTTCTAGGACCCCGAGCAGCAACGCTGGAGGAGCAAGGGGGTGCGCTTCGCTTCTCCGCCTAGCCCCTCTGCTGGGCCTATGGCTGCGCGGGCGGCAAGGGGCATGCTGGGCTGGCCTCGGAGGAGAAGGAGGCAGCGGTGGCGCTGAACTGAGCCGTGGTGGGAGGAGGAGGAGGAGGCGGCATGGCTGCGGCGGAGGCACGCTGGCCTTCCAAGCCAAGGACTGGGTAAGGCCGGGGCGATGCGGAAGGCTGGTGGAAGGCGGGAGGGGAGCTGCGCTGGTAGCCGGAGAGGCCCTCCTCGCCTTCCCTGCTGGCCGGTAGGGTTGCCAATCCCCAGGTGGGGGCAGGGGATCCCCCAGTTTGGAGGCCCTCCCACCCTTCAGGGTCGTCACAGCCTTGATCTTGGCTCCACCCCTAATGTCTTCTGGCTCCACCCCCAAAGTCTCCTGGCTCCATCCCCAAAGTCTCCAGATATTTCTTGAATTGGACTTGGCAACCCTACCTCTGGCCAAGTAAGTCAATCTGGAAACCTTAATCCATCACAAATTGAGGCCAGTGAAGAGGGCCCGTGGCTCAGTGCCAGAGCATCTGCTTTACATGCAGAAAGTTCCAGGTAGGGTTAACAGATCCAACTCAGAAAAAATCTGGGGACTTTGGAGGTGGACCCTGGAGACTTTCCTATTCCCTGAAATAAATAAAAATATACACATTTCAGATCACATATACAAACCTTTTAATATGGATTTTTAATATGGAAATGTTTTTTATATATTTAATTTTAATAGGTTTGCAAATTGCTAATGTTTTTAAACTGTTGTTAGCCGCCCTGAGCCTGTCGGGGGGAGGGCGGGATATAAATCTGATAGATAAATAAATTAATTAATAAAAAAAAAACACAGCTGTGCAGTTCCCCTGAATACAGTCTTCATTTCCTCATCCCCCAGAAGCTGTTTCCACTAAATAATAATAATAATTTTTAATTTATATCCCGCCCTCCCCACCAAAGCAGGCTCAGGGTGGCTTACAATGAAAGTGGACACACCCACTCCCACAGACACACACAAAGCAGCCAAAATAAACAGTTTGCAAGCACCTACTTTTGTGATCTCACTGAGGCAATTTAAGCAAATAAAGAAAAAAGGCATTTGCGTGCAATTATTTATTTATTTATTTATTTGGGATTTATATCCCGCCCTTCCCACGAATGGCTCAGGGCGGCTGAGAGGTTCCCAAAGAGAGGAGCTCAAGCAGGCAATACCACACATCTCACTCTGTCCATACAATACAAATAGCAGGCTTCCTACTTAGTTAATAACATTTTTAGCATGCGGTTTTAATGGTAAAGCAGCAGTACTGCAGTACTGTGGTCTGAACTCTCTGCTCACGACCTGAGTTCGATTCCGGCGGAAGCTGAATTCAGGTAGCCGGCCCAAGGTTGACTCAGCCTTCCGTCCTTCTGAAGTCGATAAAATGAGTCCCCAGCTTGCTGGGGGGAAAGTGTAAAAGACTGGGGAAGGCAATGGCAAACCACCCTGTAAAAAGTCTGCCGTGAAAACGTTGTGAAAGCAACGTCACCCCAGAGTCGGAAACGACTGGTGCTTGCACATTTCCTTTCCTTAAAGGATATATTTTTCTCCCTTAAAACGCTAACAGAAAAACGCGGGAGTCAATAATGAAGCTAAGTGGCATTGAAGGGTTAAACCCTCCTTTCTCTTCTCAGCATGGCCCTAAGCAAACTGCACAAACCTGAAGTTTGCCTTCTATGGATGTGTGGCCTTAATCTTGTCTATTTGAGCCCTGCAAGCGATTCAGAGTGAGATGGGCCTTAAAAGTTAGCTTGACCTGAATCCAAAAATTAACTGGTGGCTATACAACGGGTCCTCTATGCGATGACCATCACTTGCAGTACATCTTGGAGACTCCTTTGTACTGCTGCCAAACATTCATGGCAACAGCTGATCCTGATATAGAAATTCCACGCAGTGGGGAAGAGACATGTAGCAAAATACTCTTCAATAGGGTTGCCAAGTCTGACTCAAGAAATATCTGGGGACTTTGGGGGTGAAGCCAGGAGACTTTGGGGGTGGAGCTGGGAGACATTGGGGGTGGAGCCAGGAGCAAGGTCTGACAAGCATAATTGAACTCCAAAGGGAGTTCTGGCCATCACATTTAAAGGCACCGCACACCTTTTAAATGCCTTCCCTCCATTGGAAATAATGGATAAGGGCACCTTCTTTGGGGGCTCATAGAATTGGATCTCCTGGTGCAATCCTTTTGAAACTTGGAAGGTGTTTTGGGGAGAGGCACTGGATGCTATTCTGAAACCTTGGTGCCTCTACCTCAAAAAATAGCCCCCACCAGAGCCCCAGATACCCATGGGTCAATTCTCCATTATACCCTATGGGGAACAGTCTCCATAAGGAATAATGGAGTGCCCAGTAGACATTTTCCTCTCCCCTTTCCCACTTTCTGATGACCCTGAAGCAGAGGGAGAACCTCCAAACCATGGGATCCTCTGTCCCCCACCTGAGGATTGGCAGCCCTACTCCTCAAGTATTTTCTCTCTTTGTATGGAGCTACAAACTTTACCATCTTCAAAGTCCCATGACCGAATCAACAAGATACTTTGCAAGAGAAGACCTGTACAGCAGGCTTTCCTCCATTAAGAAGTTCTTCCGCTCATCCTGCTTGAGCATACACATGATGCTACATAACATATACAAGTCCTTAATAGTCCTCATTTTGCAGAGCATGACTTCTAATCAGTGGACCAAGTGTAGACAAGCTGAAATCAAGGACCAAAATATCTAAATGGCTTTTCCACTCCTTTGGGAAGTCAGAAAAACTGCTGAAGAAGACATGAACCAAAAGACAGAAGCCAGGGCTGCATGGGCACGGGAAGTGGAAACCTTGCCAAACCAAAGAAGACTCTGGAACAGGGCTTTCTTTTGTAGCAGAAGCTCCTTTGCATATTAGGCCACACGCCCCTGATGTGGCCAATCCTCCAAGAGTTTACAGTAGCCCCTGTACTAAGAGCCCTCTAAGCCACTGGTGGACTGGCTACATCAGGGGTGTGTGGCCTAATAGGCCAAGGAGTTCCCGCTACAAAAAAGCCATGTTCTTGAACCTTGAAGAGCCAGTTTGATGTAGTGGTTAAGTGTGTGGACTCTTATCTGGGAGAACCAGGTTTGATTCCCCGCTCCTTCACTTGTAGCTGCTGGAATGGCCTTGGGTCAGCCATAGCTATCGCAGGAGTTGTCCTTGAAAGGGCAGCTTCTGGGAGAGCTCTCTCTCTCTTTTTTTTCACCTCTGGGAGAGCTCTCTCAGCCCCACCCACCTCACAGGGTGTCTGTTGTGGGGGAGGATGGTAAAGGAGATTGTGAGCCACTCTGAGATTCAGAGTATAGGACAGGATATAAATATAATTTCTTCTTCTTCTTCTTCAACTTCATTGAGCTCTGGACTCCAGTTTTGTTCATACAAACTATGAATAATGGGCTGCAGACACTTTAGCATCTTGGATTCCAAAAAGAGAGGAAATCATCCTCATCGCTGTGAGGTTAGTAACAGTACAGAAGTTGGTTATAGCAGATTGTACCTTTCAAGAATTTTTTAAATTCAGAAGGACATCCATTTAAAGTGTGCTTCCATCTTGCAAAGGTCTACCAAGCTTCCTTATCTCTGCTAAGTTCCATCTGCTAGCCATGTGTTCTTTGGACTTCAGATTTCGCCATTCTGCGCTGTCCCCTTGGAGAGGCATTGTTTGTGTATTCTCGAGTCTGGGGTCGAGCGGTTTCACTTAGATGGTGAGACTTAGATAATCGCCGAAAGTGAGCCTGAGTTCTGTCTCCTACATCCCCTCTGCCAACAACTGTACTCACTTTCCCTTCGCACGCACATTCACTTCCTTGCGTATCCCTTTCTGAGCCCACGTCCATCTGCGGTCAATTTTATTGGAAGATATAGGGTGACCAGCTCCAGAGCTCTAGGTCAGGATGTTCTTGCTTGTGATTTCTAAAGATGCCATTACAACACACTGAAGGTCAACATATATTCCGTTCCTTTGCCCACGCCGTGGGTTGTCCTGTTTTGAATGCACTTAAAAATAGTGAATTATGAAGTATGTTGTCGAAGGCTTTCATGGCCGGAGTCCATTGGCTGTTCTAGATTTCCTGGGCTGTGTGGCCGTGATCTTGGCATTGTGAGACCTGATGTTTCACCAGCAACTGTGACTGGCATCATCAGAGATGTAACCAGGGCTGCAGTCACACACCCTAAATAATGCACTTTCAACCCACTTTCCAACTGGATTTTGCCAGTTCAGACAGTAAAATCCAGTTGGAAAGTGCATTGAAAGTGGGTTGAAAGTGCATTATTTAGGGTGTGTGACTGCAGCCCGGGGTGGCCAAACTTGCTGGAAGGAAGGAAGGAAGGAAGGAAGGAAGGAAGGAAGGAAGGAAGGAAGGAAGGAAGGAAGGAAGGAAGGAAGGAAGGAAGGCAAATATATGGGGGAAGGAGGTGGAGGTGGAAAGAAAACTAACTTTAAATGCATTCTCTAAGCTGCCAGCTGGCTTGGCTTGGAGAAGTGGTTTAAAGAGAGAAATATCTTCTCCAAGCCAGCTGACTGAGCAGTGGGGGCTTCGAGAGCCTCACAGTATATGTGAAAGAGCCACATGTGGCTCCTGAGCCACAATTTGGCCACCCCTGGGTGTAATCCAGAAAACGATTTCTCTATGGGTCAAATAGACCCAGAGAATCACTGGGGACATGATGACATCATTTCTGGTATGTCACACTGCTGCCAATACGTCCCCCATGGGCCAGCTGATAGTTACCAGAAGAAGCAGGGGATCTCCCATCCCTATCAGGGGCCTTGTCTTCTTCTTTCCATTTTCTAGCTGTCTGCCAATGGCCAGCCTCACCCCCCACCCCACTGCCTGGAAGAGGAGGAGATGATGATATTGGATTTATATCCCACCCAATACTCAGAATCTCAGAGCAGTCACAATCTCCTTTACCTTTCTCTCCCGCAACAGACACCCTGTGAGGTAGGTGGGGCTGAGAGAGCTCTCCCAGCAGCTGTGCTTTCAAACTGGCCATTGGTGATAGGGAAAATGCTCTTTAAGTTAGGCTCCTCTCTCTTCTTTTGGCTGCAACCTGAATATGAAACTGGATCTACATTCATAAATGGAAGCCTACCAACAAAAGTCTGTATAGCCAAAGCGATGGTATTCCCAGTAGTAACATATGGCTGTGAGAGCTGGACCATAAGGAAGGCCGAGCGCAGAAGAATAGATGCTTTTGAGCTGTGGTGCTGGAGAAGACTCTTGAGAGTCCCTTGGACCGCAAGAAGGTCAAATCAGTCAGTCCTAAGGGAAATCAACCTAGATTGTTCCTGGAAGGTCAGATGCTGAAGCTGAAGCTCAAATCCTTTGGCCACCAAATGAGAAGGGAGCACTCACTGATCCTGATGCTGGGAAAGATAGGAGGCAAAAGAAAAAGGGAACAGCAAAAGAGGAGATGGCTGGACAGCGTTACTGATGTAACTAACACGAATTTGAGCAGACTTTGGAGGATGGTGGAAGACAGGAAGGCCTGGCATGACTTTGTCCAATGGGACGTAAAGAGTCGGACTCAACTGTACGAGTGAACAACAAACCTTTTTTGCAATATACTTCTTGGGTGATTCATTTATTGTAACAGTATCATGCTTCTACGGCTGGTCAAACTCAGTTGTATTAACCAAATATCCCAATAACTGGGGTTGCAGGGAAGGTGTTTTGTAATTCTGACCCCAGTTGTATACCTTGACCCCTCTCGATAGCCTGATTTCACCATCATGAAAGGCTGCATGAGTCAGCTTAAATGGGTCTGCACCAACATCATCATTTTGCTCTGTTTTTGCCACATGATGAATCGCTTGGAATGTTGTAGCTACGCTCCACGGAAAGTGACTTCCATACATTTGTTTCCTGACATTTAGTATTGAGATCTACATTAGCTGAGATTCTATAACTTTTCCGCCCTGATGGGTTTTGTCCTTCAAGAAATCCCTCCTCTGTTTATCCCAGAAGACTATTATTTGCTTTGCATGATTATTTTGGAAGCTAATCTCCTCCTTTCTTTGTGACTTCTTCCCTTCCTTGGTTTAGGCACCTTTTTCCACCTAGAGTGGCATGTAGTATGATTTTCCATACCACACCAACGACACCCACGGATGCCCTTTTAGGTCCCCTCCGGCTTTTGTTTATTTTTTTAATTCAATTTTTTTAGCCCGCCCTTCCTGTAGAACAGGCTCAGGCCGGGTTACATCATAAAAACAATCGACAGTAAAAAAAAAAATCAATTTAAAATATATAAAATCTAAAATCACAGAGAACAAAAGGCACTAAAATGGCAAATTCTGCCTCACAGACATGGGCTATTGTCCAGGTTCCAGCAGGTCTTATAGCACTGGGACGGACTGAAGGGGAGAGGCTGGTAACAAGTGACACCCACTGCCTCAGCTGAAAGCCTGTGAAAGAACTCTGTTTTACAGGCCCTGCGGAATTAAAGCAGATCCCGTAGGGGCCGGATCTCCAGGGGGAGCTCATTCCGCCAGGCAGGGGCCAGGGCTGAAAAGGCCCCGGCCCTTGTTAAGGCCAGGTGGATGTCTCTGGGGCCGGGTATCACCAGAAGTTGTTGGCTTGCTGATTGTAAAGACCTACGGGGCGCTGTGTCAAAACAGACCTTAACCAATCTGGGCCTTTGGTTCTGGAATCCAAAAGCCCTCCAAGCCCGCCTTGGCCAATACAGAGGTGCTAACATATCAAAGAGACACCATGTTTTCTCTCCTGGTGGTAAAGTCAAGCCTTTCTGGTTTGATAAGGCTCTTCGCAGTCTGGGTGTCTCCACAGAGCTGGTCTATTGCCATAATGGTCACACCTCATCTGCCCTCATCCATAACAATGGCTGTACCACCATCCCTACCAAAGGGTGGCACTGTTGAGCACCGGAGTGTTTGAGTGGGTTCTGCATTGGTTCTAGTTGTTGTTCTGTGGAAGTGACTGTTTAGCTGGACTAATTGTCTTTTAAGATCTGGGCTCAAATCAGGGATGGAGACCACTTGGAAAGCTTTAATTAAGGATTGTTCGTTAACAGGTTTGTATCACATTTTGAAGAACTTCTCAATAGCTCTTTTTTTGTGTTGCCCACTACCTGTTTGCAAAATTACAGCTGTTCCCAGATGTTTAACAAGGTTGAAGACCTGGTCTTTTCAGCCAGCATTTCCAGTGGGTAGGACTAGCACGCATCCAACCACACAGTTAAAAAGCTTTAACGGTGTTAAAGCCTTTCGAAGAGAGGGGCAGCAATTTCTGCTGATCCCCCCTCCTACGGCAGATCCCCACTTTGCCCCAGATGCTGTCCCTGAGGGTCTGTGGATTTCCCACTAAGACAACTGATCTCCAGGTAGTAGAGGTCAATTTACCCTGGAGAAAATGATGGCTTTGGAGGGGGGGCTCCAGTGGCAGACGGGGTCTAAAAATATTGGTTGCCAGGAGACAAGGAGGCCCACCCACAACTATAATTAAACTATCATTTAATTTTTGTAAGAAATAAATAAAATTTTTCAAAAAATACATAAGTGGGAAAAGGTGCAATTAAAACTTTTGTGATATATACAGTTATATATATATATATATATAGCATGCATATATTGTACATATTACTGGCAGTATACAGTAGATACTACATGTCAATACAGACTGCATTTCCTCCAGGGGAGCTGATCTCTGCCAGCTGGAGATCAGCTGGAAAAGCGGGAGATCCCCAGGCCCCACCTGGAGGCTGGCAACCCTAAATATAACATACATTTTAGTTGCATTACAGTACTAATACTGGAACGTCTATTCTATTTTCAAGCTACTAAAAGGTCATTAACATTTTTAACACGTTTAAGGGGGCTCACTTCATCAGGGGTTCGCAGGCCCACTTGCCAAAGGGCGAGCTGACACTCTGGCCAGTCTGCCACTGGTGGGCTCTAAGAAGAAGAAGAAGAAGACGAAGAAGAAGAAGAAGAAGAAGACAACGACATTGGATTTATATTCCGCCCTCCACTCAAGAGTCTCAGAGCAGCTCACAATCTCCTTTATCTCCCTCCCCCACAACAGACACCCTGTGAGGTAGATGAACATATTGGATTTATATCCCGCCCTCCACTCCGAAGAGTCTCAGAGGGGCTCACCATCTCCTTTACCTTCCTCCCCCACAACAGACACCCTGTGAGGTGGGTGGGGCTGGAGAGGGCTCTCCCAGCAGCTGCCCTTTCAAGGACAACCTCTGCCGGAGTTATGGTTGATCCAAAGCCATTCCAGCAGGTGCAAGTGGAGGAGTGAGGAATCAAACCTGGTTCTCCCAGATAAGAGTCCGCACACTTAACCACTACACCAAACTGGCTCTGTGGTGTTATACCCTGCTGAGGTCCCTCCCTTCCCAAATTCTGCTCTCCCAAAGCTCTACCCGCCCCCCCCCCCCAAAAAAAAACCCCTCCAGATATTTCCCAACCCAGGGCTGGTTCCCTACTAAGAGACAAAATTTCAGAAGGCTTAGTGGACCACAGTGGAAGGGAGGACAGCCTGTGGACATACCCAACTGTGCAGCTGCCTAAATGCTGTTTCCCAGCATTCTGGACTCTAAATGCAGTTGGTGGGAAACAGCAGCCCTTTCCCAGCTCAGACAGGAAATGGTTATTTTGTTGTTGTTGTTGTTGTTGCCAATCTGCTTGCTGTAGCTGCCATGAAAAGGTAAAGGCGGTCCCCTGTGCAAGCACCGGTCGTTTCCGACTCTGGGATGATGTCGCACCATGACGTTTTCATGGCAGACTTTTTACGGGGTGGTTTGCCATTGCCTTCCCCACTCATTACACTTCCCCCCCAGCAAGCTGGGGACTCGTTTTACTGACCTCGGAAGGATGGAAGGCTGAGTCAACCTCGAGCCAGCTACCTGAACCCAGGTTCCTCCTGATATAATTGTATTTATATAATTATATTTTACCTTATTTTATCTCTGGTTTTATGGCTTTACTCTTTTAACATTGTATGATTTTACTCATTCTAAATGCTGGCTCCGGCTGTGAATAAACTACTGATTACTACTACTAAAGAAGGCTGCTGGCCTGGGCTTCATTTTAATTGCATTTCCTGTCAAATAAGCCTCCCTGAGCATATTACCTGTATTTATGGATGCTTTGCCGTTCCTCTGAGTCGCAGGCCATCTGCGATCATCTCCCTCACTTCAGAAGGCATGCCCTCCCATTTGTTTCCAATTAATTTTCTTTTGTACCTCAAACCCCCCCCCCCCCAACAACCATATATTGCATTTTCACACGTCTTCACTCCACCATCACTGTTTAGTCCTCACCAGCGGTTTAGATTGCTTAACCCAAGTCCTGAAAAACAATACTTTGGTCAAGGTCACCCTCCAACCTCTAAAGTGGAAAGCCGGCCTGTGAGGGGGACCTTCTGAGGGGAAAGCGGTTTTGAACTTTAGAAAAGAACTCCCGTCACGTTCGACAGGCAGCGGAGAAGGGGGGGTGGGGGTGAGGCAAGAACTTGTTAAAACTTTTGTTTTTCCTCAAGTCCTATGACGGGAAAGCTTGCCACTTGGGAACACAAGGCCAAAGTGTAGGGTTTTCATGGGGTCCCAAGGGAGTGAAACCATTGACCTTTGTTTTTGTTCGGTTGTTTTACATGAATGTCGTGGGCAGCGAAAGACCAAGTCCCCCAAGACACATGGAAGCTTCTAACTGCTGATTCACACAGGGTTTTTTGCACAGTGATAAACAGGCGCAGGGAGGAAACACAAGAGCTCTGGACACCTCAAGTCAGGGGTTTCCCATAGCAGTCGCTTCCCAGAAGCCCTTGGGCTGGCATCTTGACAGAGATTGTTCATGTTATGTTCTAGCACAGTAGCAAAACCATTCCAGCTAGAGTTATTCAAATCCCACCCCGGGAGATCCTCAGTGGTTTTCCAAGCTCTTTATGCCACCCTCTAATTTTCTGAGCTGCGATTTTCATGCAGGAAATTTGCCCTTGAAAGGGCAGCTTCTGTGAGAGCTCTCTCAGCCCCACCTACCTCACAGGCAGTGTTCCCTTTAAGCTGAGTTAGCGTGAGCTACCTCACAGATTTTTAGCCTCCAGCTCACACATTTTTGTGTGACATCTGACCTTCCAGGGAACAGTCTGGGTTGATTTCCCTTAGGACTAACTGATTTGATCTTCTTGCAGTCCAAGGGACTCTCAAGAGTCTTCTCCAGGACCACAGCTCAAAAGCATCTATTCTTCAGCGCTTGGCCTTCCTTATGGTCCAGCTCTCACAGCCATACATTACTACTGGGAATACCATCGCTTTGACTATACGGACTTTTGTTGGCAGGGTGATGTCTCTACTTTTTATTATACTGCCCAGGTTTGCCATAGCTGTCCTCCCAGGGAGCAAACATCTTTTAATTTCATGGCTACAGTCACCATCTACAATGATCTTGGATCCCAAAAATGTGAAGTCTGTCACTACTTCCATGCCTTCCCCTTCTATTTGCCAACATTCCCTTGATTTTTCCAATTTTCTTGAAGAGATCTCTTGTCCTTTCCATTCTATTATTTTCTTTATTGGTTTACATCATTCCTTCAGGAAGGCCTCCTTATGTCTCCTTGCTGTTCTCTGGAAATCTGCATTCAGTTGGGTGAATCTTTCCTTTTCACCTTTGCCTTTCGCTTTCCTTCTTTCCTCAGCTATTTGTAAAGCCTCATCAGACAGCCACTTTGCTTTCTTGCATTTTTTTCTTTGGGATGGTGCTGATTGCTGCCTTCTGTACAATGTCACGAACCTCCGTCCATATTTCCCCATAGCACACTAATTTATGCAGTAGCTCCCAACTTTAATGCCAGTAGCTCACAAAGTAGAATTTTTGCTCACAAGACTCTGCAGCTTAGAGGGAACATTGTCAGGGTATCTGTGTGTGTGTGGGGGGGGGGAGTAAAGGAGATTCACTCTGAGATTCAGAGTGAAGGCTGGAGTATAAATGCAATATTGCCTTCTTCTTCTTCTTGATGGTCTCAATCCATCTCATGTTGGGTCTTTCCTCTTTTCCAGCTGACTTCAGCTTTTCCTTGCATGATTGTCTTTTCCAGTGATTCCTATCTTTGCACAATGTGACCAAAGTATGATAGCCTCAGTTGGATCACTTTAGCTTTTAGAGAGAGTTCAGACTTGCTTTGATCCAGAACCTACTTATTTGCCTTTCATTTTTCGGTGATTCAGGATATCTGTAAATGTCTCCTCCAACACCATATTGCAAATTAGTCAACTTTCTTAATAACACCTGAAATACTGCTAAGAATAGTTGTTTGTTTCTAGTTCTGGACCATCAGTGGCCACCAAGAGGTGAAGGAGGAACAGTGGAAGGGGGCCCCTGTATCTCCTCCACTCCCTTACTTCACTGATGTTTAGCCCAGCAATGGACAGAGATCATCTCTGCATCACCCCACCTCCTATGTTTGCCTTATCTGAGCCTCTTCACAGACCGATTTCCCATTCACCTTATGCCTCTCTCACGTTCCTCTTCTCAGCGGGACTTTCTTCTGATTTCCCACTATCTGCCCCGGGGCTGCAAGTAATGTTGCTGTTTTCGAGCAGCAAACAGAAACCTCTAAAATCCAGTTTCTGTTTGCTGCGTGAAAACGCCAACGTTACTTGCAGCCCCGGGGCAGATAGTGGGAAATTAGAAGAAAACCTCACTGAGAAGAGGAAAATGAGAACAGTGTGAGGTGAGTGGGAAATCGGTCTCAGACCGATTCATCACTAGCAGTCACTCCACATTCTTCTTCTTCTCCTTTCCTCGGAGCAATCAATCAATTCCCCACTAGTGGCTGCACATTTTGACGCATGGCTCCCTCCAATTTTTCTTACAGCTTCAGGATCTCAGGGAAAAAAAAAAAAACAAGAGCAGGAAGCTGTGAGGGGAATTGGAGGGAGCCGTGAATCAAAATGTTCCCGCAAGCAACTGGTGGGGAATTGATCACTTGCTCTGAGAAAAGCAGAAGCCTGGGGCGAAGCAACTGCTAGTGAGGAATCAGTATCGGCTACATCCTCCGAACTCCTGCCAGGTGGTTGATATAACTCGGAAAAAAGAAAGGTCCCCTGTGCAAGCACCAGTCCTTTCCGACTGTGGGGTGACTCTGCTTTCACAACGTTTTAATGGCAGACTTTTTATGGGGTGGTTTGCCATTGCCTTCCCCAGTCATCTACGCTTTCCCCCCAGCAAGCTGGGTACTCATTTTACCGACCTTGGAAGGATGGAAGGCTGAGTCAACCTGAACCGGCTACCTGAACCCAGCTTCTGCTGGAATTGAACTCAGGTCATGAGCAGAGGGCTCCGACTGCAGTACTGCAGCTTTACCACTCTGCGCCATGGGGCTCTTCTGGTTGATATATCTACAGGACTTCTAATGCTCCAGCGCATAGATCCACAGCAGCTTGGACTCCAACCTCTTGTCCCTGTAAGTCAACTAGATAAGGAAACCTATGGCAGTCCCACCATCTATCTCCTCTGGACCTTTGTCTCCTTCTTAATCAACAGGTACACAGATACCCAACCCTCATTCAAGCCAAGCTGCTATCCTCATGAAGCTGCCTTCTACTGAATCAGGCCATCGAGGTTGGTATTGTCTATTCAGATGGGTAGCACCTCTCCAAGTTGTTAGGCAGAGATGCCAGGGATTGAACCTGGGACCTTCTGCATGTGAAGCAAGTGCTCCACCACTGAGCCATGGCCTCCCCCTTGCTCTTCCATCTTCAGGAGGCCTCACAAAGCCCATGGCTGCCTTTGTATAGGTGCTGTAACTCCAAGCGGGGACCCAAGCTTGTTCTGTGGAAAACAAACCTAGCCCTGCACTGTCCCAAACATGACTGTCATTAATTAGTAATCTGCTAAAGGTTGTCCTCTTTCCCCACCCGATCTCGGGGCCTCTTGTTTTTTTCCGCCTGCGAACGGGCAAACACATTCCCCCTTGCATCAGCTTTGATTACACTATAGATAAAGGGATCTTTTGCCCACAGAAGCTTGTTTTGCTGCCTTTCTGTAGGACATAGATGTGAACACGGGGAAAGGGGAAGCAGGCGTGTTTAGTAAGAAGGAGGAGGAGGAGAAGGAGGAGGAGGAGAAGAAGAAGGAGAAGGAGGAGGAGAAGGAGAAGAAGAATGTTGTGTCCTAGGTTCAAATGGAGAACTGTTACTTTTGGAGGGAACTGTTACTTTTGGAGGGAAGCTGAACAAGCCAAGCTTGTACTCCACACCAGGGTTCCAGAGAAGGCCTAAGCGTGCCCAATCAGGGGAAGGATTGAAACATAAGTAGCCAATCAACATCTAGGCTCATACTGTACCCTGATAGGCCCTTAGGCCTCTGTAAATAGCCAATCCATGTACATAGTTAAGGTCCAATCAGAAGGGGGCAAGAATTGTATAAAGGAGCGGGAGGTTTGAATAGAGCTCAGTCTGTGTTGGTGTTCCTGAAGTAAAGCTTGCTGAAATCACTCTCCGACTCTGGTTTCTTACTGCGCCAACCCCAGTACTTTACAAAGAAGAAGGAGAAGAAGGAGGAGGAGGAGAAGGAGGAGGTGAAGAAGGAGGAGAAGATATTGCATTTATACCCCACCCTATACTCTGAATCTCAGAGTCTGAGTGCCTTACAATCTCCTTTACCTTCCCCCCTCACAACAGACACCCTGTGAGGTGGGTGGGGCTGAGAGGGCTCTCCCAGAAGCTGCCCTTTCAAGGACAGCTTTGCGAGAGCTATGGCTGACCCAAGACCATTCCAGCAGGTGCATGAGGAGGAGTGGGGAATCAAACCCGGTTCTTCCAGATAACAGTCCGCACACTTAACCACTACACCAAACAAGCCAGACTCAAAACAGCCCCCCCCCCAAAAAAAAATGGAATCCTTCCTGCTGCTGTCCCTTTTATTAATGTCAAAGAGGCTGAGGATACTGCCGCTCAGAGTATGTGGCTGGAAGACCTTCTCTGTCGTGCAGGATCAGGAAATCT
Organism: Heteronotia binoei; assembly: GCF_032191835.1. Taxonomy (NCBI): domain Eukaryota; kingdom Metazoa; phylum Chordata; class Lepidosauria; order Squamata; family Gekkonidae; genus Heteronotia; species Heteronotia binoei. The sequence continues at coordinate 90,359,348 of NC_083232.1, read as the reverse complement.
AGTTCTTTCCATCCATCTTCCTTCCCCGTTTTCAGCCACCGTCCCAAATGGCCACAAGAGGCAGGAGTTGTTGATTTCCACACTCAGGCTTTGTCGACGATCAGCTCATGTGTCACTGCTTCTTCAATGTTGATCAGCTGACGCAACTCCCACGCTCTTACTCTTCTTTCCTAAAATGGAGAGAACTTTTTGCTGTTGTTGTTGCTTGAAAGAAAAAAAAAATAACCCATCCTTTAGCAAATTTGCCTTATTATCACCAAAAACAAAGAATTCAGCAGTGCTGGTGCTTGGGGGATGAGACGAAAGTGATACGGGACCCGTCCATCATGAATCACCTTTACCTTCTTGAAAAGGCAGATCTGAGCTCTTGACGTGCCTCTATAGCAGGGGTGTCGAACTCAATTGTTATGAGGGCCGGATCTGACCTCAATGAGACCTTGTCAAGCCAGGCCAGGCCATGGGTGTGCCTATTTAAGATTTGGTAGCAGAGATATAAACTTTTTAAAAGACACGGACAAACACGGCTAAAGATTTTTTTAAAAAATAAAATTAAAATAAAACATGCTTAAAACATTAGCACTTGTTGGTTTTAAAGATCCTTTCTTTGTTTTTCTCCCACAGGATCCAGGGAACTGGGCAAAGGAAGCTCTGGATCGTTCTCTTCCTCCCCAGGGAACCAGCCTCAACCAATGGAGAAAATCGAGGTTTTGCTCTGTAGCTCCTGTGCAATTGAGCAAGCCTTGCAGAGCAAGTTGAGAAGCAGAAGGAAGCAAGAGAGGGGGAGACGGAAGCAGACAAGAGCCAGTTGCTCGGGGGTCTGATAGGAGCCCTCTGGGGGGGGCATGATACGGCCCCCTGGCCGCATGTTTGACTCCCTTGCTCTATAGGACGCATCTAGAGGGCTGCCAGGGGAAGGGGTGAGCTTTGGTGCATTGGCACACTTCTCCAACAAGCTTCCATGCTTCTTCAGACTTACTACGGACATGCCTTGCAGACGATTCAAAGGTGTGTTGCTCCTGAAACTCCCTCACACCATCTTGAGATGCTTCTTTTACCAAGCCATCCTAATCGCTTTGTCCCAGCCACCAGTGGAGCTAAGTGGATGTAAATGTACATTCCCCAACAACTTATATTGTATGTAGGTGTCAGGGACAGCCCATAGCTTCATGGCTGGGTAAGAACTTGGCATGCAGAGGGTCCCAGACATAACCCCCAGCATCTCCAGTTGAAAGGAATCAGGTGGTAGACCCTGGAGAGCCACTGACAATCTGAGTACACAACGCTAACCTTGATGGACCAAGGGTCTGATTCAATACAAGGCAGTTCCGTGTGTGCATATAATGCTACATGCAAATAAATATACAATAATTGGCACCAATGCTCCCTCTAAGCTGTGGAGTCTTGTGAGCAAAAATTCTACATTGTGAGCTACTGGCATTCAAGTTGAGAGCTCCCAGGGGTGGAATTCTAGCAGGAGCTCCTTTGCATATTAGCCCACACACCCCTGATGCAGCCAATCCTCCAAGAGCTTACAAAGGCTCTTTTTTGTAAGCTCTAGCTCCTGCTAGAATGCCACCCCTGGAAGCTTTCAACTTTAATGCCAGTGGCTCACAAAGTATCTACTGGGGGAACGGGGTTTGATTCTCCACTCCTCCACCTAAAGCTGCTAGAATGGCCTTGGGTTAGCCATAGCTTTCGTAGGAGTTGTCCTTGAAAGGGCAGCTGCTGGGAGAGCTCTCTCAGCCCCACCCACCTCACAGGGTGTCTGTTGTGGGGGGAGAAGATGTAGGAGATTGTACGCCGCTCCGAGTCTCTGATTCAGAGAGAAGGGTGGGGTATAAATCTGCAGTCTTTGTTTTCTTGGAGAATGAGCTACATCAGGGGTGTGTGGTCTAATATGCAAAGGAGCTCCTGCTAGAATTCGACCCATGGCTGCTGCTGCCCACTCACCATGTTGCATACCATTCTTCTGTCCGTGAACCGGATAACAAGCTAGTTGTCGCCAGAAGTGATGCTGGCCCCACCCCCACCCCCGTCCTGCCCCTCCCATCAAACCAGAGAGCAGATGGGGAGGAGACTCTGGGTGTTTTTACACTGACCGTTTGCGACTCTCTATCACCGCATCGGAAACTCATCTTTTACATTACCTAACGTTCTCACAACTGTTTTGCATCGTTGCTGCCCGAAGCGTCTACATTTGTTTCGGTGAGATGAGTTCCAGAGCTGCTGCTGCAACGTTTTTCTCCGCACTAGTTTCGATCTGGTCTTTTCTCTGCAGGCGTTTCAAACGTGTATTGTAGAAGTTTTCACGCGTTTTAAAAGACTCCTCCAAAAGCCGCCACAAGGTGCAGCAATTTGCATGAGAACTGACAGCGCTTGAAGTTTTTACATATCATTGCTTGCCTCATCTAGTCATTTAAATGTGTATTGTTTTTGCAGCGTTGACACGATTTCCAAGCAATCGTATACATTTAACAAAGCACTGGCATTCCGGCTGCCCTCTGATCAGAGACATCCCCCCCCCCCCAAATTGAAACGCTTAAATGTAAAAGGACAATAATTAAAGCGGAACAGTGAAGACTCTAAAACTCTGGATCAAACCGAATGTAAAAATAACCTCTGTGCTTATGTTCAGAACAGGAGCAGCCAGTGGGGCATTGCTGCCTCCCCAACAGAGAGATGAAGGAGAAGAATGACGAACTGTAAGTGGCAGGAGATCAGTTAAGGCCTGCCACCCCTCACCCCCCATCATCGCCTTTTGTCATTGGTGCTGAGCAGGGGTTGTTTTCTAGGAAAATAGGTGGTGGAGCATAACTCATTAGCATATGCCACCCCCCCAGCAGAGATCCAGCCAGCCCATGCAGGCCTCGCTCGCCTGGGGCTCTTCTGGGCCACCCCCCCCCCCCCCCGTCAAAAGGCCAGCAAGCCACCCACCTCCTCCTCCTAAAATCACATAAGAAGTGGAGAACCCTATCCAGCTCCCACCTACTACCTGATCAGTCTGCAGTTTTTATTTGCTATCTCCATACATATTTTCAGGGGTCGTTTTGTTGAAAAATAGGTGGTGGAGCTCATTAGCATAACTCATTAGCATATGCCACCACCACCCCCAGCAGAGATCCAGCCAGCCCATGCAGGCCTCGCTCACCTGGGGCTCTTCTGGGCCACCCCCCCATCAAAAGGCCAGCAAGCCACCCACCACCTAAAATCACATAAGAAGTGGAGAACCCTATCCAGCTCTCACCTACTACCTGATCAGTCTGCAGTTTTTATTTGCTATCTCCATACATATTTTCAGGGGTCGTTTTGTTGAAAAATAGGTGGTGGAGCTTATAAGCATAACTCATCAGCATATGCCACCCCTATCCACCACCAGCCAAAAGCAACCTAACAGAAGAAAGGAGAGCCCTGGGTGAGCGAGGCCTGTTTGGGCTGGCTAGAGATCCAGCCGGCTCAAGCAGGCACGGAGGTGACCAGTGGGAAACCACAGGTCGCCGGATGCAAGGACTAAATGCAACCCGCCTATGACGATCTGTGGCGGGAAGTTTAACTGGCCAGGATTGGACCTGGCCAGGTAAGGGGGTTGTTCCGGGGATTGTATATAATCGGGGCCTTGGCCCTGCCATGTTGTCTTTGTGATGTACTAACCAATAAAGCATGTTGCCTTCGGAACATCTCGGAACTCAGTACATTATAGTTATAATTCTGGAAGATCTCCAGGCCCTACCTGGAGGCTGGCAACTTGTTCTTTCTTCGAACCCAGTCCTTCCCTTCATCTGGGGGCAGAGTCAGGCTGTTCTGTGAGACGCCAGTCTCACTTGTATGCAATGTGGAATAATTTCAATGCCTGCTTCCAGGAGGTGGAATTCTAGCAGGAGCTCCTTTGCATATTAGGCCACACCCCCTGACGTAGCCAATCCTCCAAGAGCTTACAAAAAAGAGCCTTGCATATTTACATATTAGGCCGCATCCCCCTGATGTAGCCATATTAAGCCACACACCCCTGATATAGCCAATCTTCCAAGAGCTTACAAAAAAGAGCCTTGGAAGCTCTTGGAGGATTGGCTACATCAGGGGGTGCGGCCTAATATGCAAAGGAGCTCCTGCTAGAATTCCACCCCTGCCTGCTTCACCAAAGGTATAAACATTGCTTGGCAACATTTACCACAAGTTGCTTCTGTAGATTCCTTTCGGTTTTGCTTTTGACAGTTGAGCGTCTGGAAGCTGGCCTTTCCGGACCCTTGGGCTCTTGTTCCATTTTCACCTTCTGACTTTTTCTCTGAGATCTCCTCAGATTTCTGGTTTCCCAATCTGACTCCTCAGGAACGGTTTGGGGCAGAGTTTCAGGAGATTCCTCTGAGTCTGTTATAGTCGAAAGCCGCCTTGTGGGAAAGGTGAACCGGGAGCCAGAGTGAAGCTCTTGGCTGCGATCAGATACCACGGAAAGAGATCTCTGGAGCAGATGCAGAGAGCTTTGAACCCTGGACTGCGGAGGCTGCCCCTCAAAGAAGTGGGCGCTTCTAGGTGTCTTCTGTGGTATGGGAGATACACCCAGCGCATTCTGAGAGAGTGGAGACACCTCTGCGGGAGTACTGTGCTTCACTTTTGCCCTTTCCCACGACCTCTTGATATTTAAAGATTCCTCTTCTTCCTCAGCCATTGTAGTCGCAAGATGCCCCCTAGAGAAGCTGACAAAAACATTTTCTAAAGCGAAATTGAGGTTATTTTGTAAAGAGATGCAGTTCAGCTTAAAACATGGCCATGGATTGTCTACTGGATACGTTTTTATCGTGAAGCTGCAGTACTGCAGTCCTAAGCTCTGCTCACAACCTGAGTTTGATCCCCGGCGGAAGCTGGGTTTTCAGATAGCCGGCTCGAGATTGACTCAGCCTTCCATCCTTCCGAGGTCAGTCAAATGAGTCCCCAGCTTGCTGGGGGGGAAAGTGTAGATGACTGGGGAAGGCAATGGCAAACCACCCTATAAAAAGTCTGCCGTGAAAACGTTGTGAAAGCAACGTCACCCCAGAGTTGGAAACAACTGGTGCTTGCACAGGGCACCTTTCCTTTCCTTTCCTTGTCCAAGGAGCTGAGGCTCTCACTTAGGGCTCTCACTTCCCTGTTTTCTCCTCACACAAGCTCTGTGAGGTAGGCTAGGCTAAGAGAGAACAACCAGCCCCAAATCCCCCAGCAAGCTCCACAACGCAGTGGCAAACAGAGCCCACGTTCCCCGGATCCGAGCCTGATGCTCCAACTACTACACTGCATGGGCTCTCTCCAACAGGTAGGCCTGCTATCCTCCAGGTGGGGCCTAAAGATATTTTGGAATCCCAACTGATCTTCAGGCTATTGGGATCATTTGCCTGGAGAAAATGGCTGCTCCGGAGGGTGGACTTTACGGCTCTGTACCCCACCGAGGTTCCTTCCCTCCCCTCTGCCAGCACCAAAGTTCCAGGTTTCCCAGTCTGGAGTTGGCAACCCTCTTATTAAGCCAAGGTGTAATGCTTATAGATATAAACAAGACCAATGTCACACTCCAAACAGGGACAGGGCTTTCTCTGTAATGGCCCCTTCCTGGTGGAACCAGCTGCCGGAAGAGATGAGGGCCCTGCGGGACCTTGCTCAGTTCCTCAGGGCCTGTAAGACAACCCTCTTCCGGCTGGCCTATAACTAACCGGCATAGGAAATTGAGTAGTTCTATGAGATTTCTGCTATGTTTTAATGTTTTTAATTGTGTAAAATGCTTAATTTTAACTGTGTAAAATGCTTAATTTAATATTTTTATGTTAGATTTTATGTGCTGTGAGCCGCCCTGAGCCACCTTGGTGGGAAGGGCGGGATATAAATCATAAATAAACTAAACTAAAAACAAACCTTGCTTCCTGAGAGGCAAGCCCCACTGGACACAGCAAGACTAAAATCTAGGATTGCCATGTCTGACTCAAGAACTATCTAGGGACTTTTGCGGTGGAGCCAACAGACTTTGGGATGGTGCCAGGAACAAGGTTATAGAAGATACAGAGAGAGGTCACTCTAGATTGCCAAATGGAAACAACCCACAGGGTTATAGCGACCACAATTACTAACATTTCATGCACTATACTTCCAAATTTATAGGTGAAATGCAATACACACATACATTCCATTATGGAACACTCTCAAAAATGTCTTAATACACTAAAAGTTCACAATGCAAAGTAGAGTCCCATTGTCACAGGAGGTCAACTTCATATCCTGCTTCGAAGTTCCTTCCGGCAAGGTACACTCCACGGTCTTTTTCTCACGGAGGCTACTCCAGTCATTACAAGCACAATCCAAATGAAAGACAACTTCAAATTCTTCCTCCCTCAATTATTGTAAATTCTTCACATAGTACATTTGCAACCGACATCAAAGTCGTATCTCTTTCCTAATAGGCAACTGCTCAGAAAACGGCTCAAGGCACCTTCTTTTGGGGCTCATAGAATTGGACCAAGCTTTTTGAAACTTTTTTGGGAAGACTGAGGCAAAGTACTAGATGTTGTACTAAAAATCTGGTGCCTCTCCCTAAAAAAAACAGCCCCCCCCCGAGCCCCAGATACCCATAGTTTGATTTTCCATTATACCCTGCGGCAATCCAACTCCATAGTGTATAACAAGGGTGGCCAATGGTAGCTCTCCAGACGTTTTTTGCCTACAACTCCCATCAGTCTCAGCCAGCATGCTGGCTGGGACTGATGGGAGTTGTAGAAAAAAACATCTGGAGAGCTACCGTTGGTCACCCCTGGTGTATATGAAGTACCTAGCAGACATCCCCCCCCCCTTTTGGATAACCCTTAAGTGGGGGAAGTGCCTCCAAACCAAGGGATTCTCCTACCTGCAACTGGGGATTGGCGACCTTAAAACCAATACAGTTACTCCACTCTTTGGTTTTCTGACAAAGGGAGTTTTGACTCTTAGAATCTAACCGTTCTTTCCAGCTGTCAACCATTTCTGTCTCCACAGTTTACCCAGAGGAAAACCAAGAGAATACTAAATTTTAAAAGTGCACCTACAAGAATAAGCCTGCAAAATTAACATTTAACTTTGGGTTTCTTACCACCTCTGCTCTTCTCTTTGCTATTTCCCTTAATCTGTGTCAGCTGCTCTTGTCACCTGGCCCCCATTTAAAGCTGATGCCTATTCCCAGAGGTCTCTTCTTCAGTATAAAGGAGATGAGAGTCACTGAGGATCTGGAACTCCAGTCTCAGCCAGATTCCTGTTCTTTCAATGGTAAATTGAAATTTGGGGAGGGACGACGGCTCAGAAGGTCCCAGGTTCAATCCCTGGCTTCTCCAACTAAAAAAGGGTCCAGGCAAATATGTGTGAAAAACCTCAGCTTGAGACTCTGGAGGGCCGCTGCCAGTCTGAGTAGACAAGACTGACTTTGATGGATCGAGGGTCTGATTCAGTAGAAGGCAGCTTCATAGGTTCATATATGTTCAAATTACAATTTGGTGGGGACAAGCTGGGGTCCACTGGAAGCTTTTTAGGTTAGGGAAGAATTAGGTTGTTGTTGTTTTTCTTAAGGTCATTCTAATCTTTTCAGGTGACAGATTGTTCCATGGAAACCTCTGTCCTATGTCTGTTAATATTCAGGCTTTTCTATATCAGTAAACCGTCCCCTCCAGAGTGTTAAAGAAGTGCAAAAGTGTTAAATATTTGTGTGCAGGGGTCGTTTTGCAGAAAAAATAGGTGGCGGAGCTCATTAGCTTAACTCATTAGCATATACCATCACCACCCCAGCCAAAAGCAACCTGATGCAAGAAAAGAGAGCCCCAGGTGAGTGAGGCCTGCTTGGGCTGGCTAGAGATCGTGCATGTTGTATTTGACTGTGAGGCTTATAATGCTCACTGGCAGGGTTCATTTTGTAGAAAAATAGGTTGTCGAGCTCATTAGCATAACTCATTAATATAACGCTCCCCCAGCCAAAGGCAACCTGACGCAAGAAAGGAGAGCCCCCGGCGAGTGAGGTCTGCTTGGGCTGGCTGGCTAGAGATCCAGCCAGCCCAAGCAGGCCCTGCTCACCTGGGGCTTTCCTGGGCCGCCCCCCCCAGTCAAAAGGCCAGCACACCCCCTGCCACTCAAAATTACATGAGAAATGGAGACAGGGTGGTGCGGGCTTCTCCAGGGGTTAATGAGGGCTGCTGGGAGAGTGGCAAAGCCCCTGGTGGCTGGCTGGCTGGCTGGCTGGCTGCTCTCCTAATCCAGGGATTGTTATGCAGCTGCACCTACTATTCAATAGACAAAGTAGGTGGGGAGGAGGAGGAAGGGGGGCCATCCGAAAGGTTCAGGAGCTGCGTTCCTGTGAACTCCTGCTGAATTCAAGGCCTGCTGCCAACATTTGGGCTTTTCTATATCAGTAAACCTTCCCATTAGGGTTGCCAAGTCCCCCGTGGTCTCTGGGGGGGGACTGTTGTACCATAGAGTTTTCCCTCCCAAAATGCTAGAGCGTCCGGGGAAACCATAGAGTTTCCCCAGAAAGGCCTAGAGCGGCCGGTGCGCGACATTGCTGGCATGATGATGTCATCGTGGGTTTCACATTGGGTCGGCGGGTTGGGGACCACCTGGGTGGGAGAACCCCCACCCATCCTGGGGGCTTTGCAGCCCTACTTCCCATTCACAGGGTAAAGAAGTGCAAAAGTGATAAATATTTGTGTGAGAGAATGTAGTTGCAGGGGCCGAGGTTACTGCCATTTCTGTTGGCTGCTGCGGTTATGCCTTTATTCAGAAGAAGAAGAAGAAGATATTGGATTTATATCCTGCCCTCCACTCCGAAGAGTCTCAGAGCGGCTCACAATCTCCTTTACCTTCCTCCCCCACAACAGACACCCTGTGAGGTAGATGAAGATATTGGATTTATATCCTGCCCTCCACTCCGAAGAGTCTCAGAGCGGCTCACAATCTCCTTGACCTTCCTCCCCCACAACAGACACCCTGTGAGGTGGGTGGGGCTAAGAGAGCTCTTACAGCAGCTGCCCTTTCAAGGACAACCTCTGCCAGAGCTATGGCTGACCCAAGGCCATGCCAGCAGGTGCAAGTGGAGGAGTGGGGAATCAAACCCGGCTCTCCCAGATAAGAGTCCACATACTTAACCACTACACCAAACTGGCTCTCAGACATTGGCCTGTGAAAGACAAGTGTCTGCACAGATTTATTATCATTATTTGTTTTCATTCTTAATGGCCTGACTTTTTTTTTTTGAAGACACAAAGGTGGATTACGCAGTGTAAAACAACACAACCAAATAGCATGAGGCATCCAGTAAACAGTGCCAGAGGCTTGAATGAAGAAAAATTAGAAACAACGCTCCCCAACTTTTTCAAATATGATTGGTCATCAACAGTGCAAAACATCCAGAATGACAAAAGTAGAAGAAAACACAGGAAAAGCAAGAGAAAATGTTTAAAAAACAGGAGACGAGTTGACAATCCGGCTCTTTATAGAAAAAGAGCCCTCCTTAAACCTCTGATGTTCATGTCTTTCAGCTCTCCAACGTCTGATGTTTATGTCTGGCAACTCTCAAACGTCTGGTATTTCTTTGTGGATCTTATGTTAAACAAGTTTGGCCACTTCTGCTCTAGGACCCAGTTCCAAGTAAGATATAATAATTAAGTAAAGGTAAAGGTGCAAGCACCAGTCGTTTCCGATGTGATGTTGCTTTCATGTTTTCACAGCAGACTTTTTACAGGATGGTTTTACGGGATGCCTTTCCCAGTCATCTACACTTTCCCTCCAGCAATCTGGGTACTCGTTTTACCAACCTTGGAAGGGTGAAAGGCTGAGTCAACCTTGAGCCGGCTACCTGAACCCAGCTTCCGCAGGGATCAAACTCGGGTCGTGAGCAGAGCAGTACTGCAACTTTACCGCTCTGCGCCACGGGGCTCTTTTTAGATATAATAATTATACCACCTTAAATTGCGTCCTTAAAATTGCCTCGTCACTTTGGGATTCCTTCTTTAAAACTGCGTGTGCGGCAAAGATGGGGTGGGGATTAGAGTTTATTTTGAGCGTTCAAAAATGCATTTTACTTCCCAATCCTGAACAAACAAATCGCTTGCCTTATATGATGCCATCCCTGTTTCTCAGCTGGGTACGAATTAGGATCGGCACCTCTCTTCCCATTTAATACAGGCTCTGTGCCTTTGACAACTAGATGGGCGGCTGAAAGTCCAACCATTTCATATTCTCTGGCAGGCAAAGGAAAAGCTGCCCTTGTGAATATCTGCTTCTTCCCCAAAATTATTAAATGTCAGGGGCTGCTGGGTGTGTGTGTGTGTGTGTGTGTGTGTGTGTGTGTGCAGTTCCAGAGCCATCAAGAGGCCCAGTGCCCTGGCTCACCTACTTAGCTCAGCCATCTTTTACTGATCTTGAGTACGCTGACATGCACTAAACATCTTATTGATGTTTCTTCTACAACATTGGGGTGGAGCCCATGATCTCTTGTAGGGTTCTCAGCCTCCTGGCAGATCCTGCAGCTCTCCTGCTTTTACGACTGATCACCAGACTGCAAAGATCAGTTCCCTTGGTGAAAATGGCTGATTTGGAACATAAGAACATAAGAGAAGCCATGTTGGATCAGGGCAATGGCCCACCCAGTCCAACACTCTGTGTCACATAAGAACATAAGAGAAGGCATGTTGGATCAGGGCAATGGCCCACCCAGTCCAACACTCTGTGTCACATAAGAACATAAGAGAAGGCATGTTGGATCAGGGCAATGGCCCACCCAGTCCAACACTCTGTGTCACATAAGAACATAAGAGAAGCCATGTTGGATCAGGGCAATGGCCCACCCAGTCCAACACTCTGTGTCACACAGTGGCCAGAAAACAAAACAAAAAACAAACCAGGTAGTCTGCTTAAGAGCATTCGAAAGCTTACATTCTGAATAAGTTGGTCTTAAAGGTGCACTTGTCTACTGCTTCGTTCTATTGCTTCAGACCTACACGGCTGCCTACTGGGATCTATCTACAGGTACCATCAGGAAGTCCACCACTGGGGCCAGGATACTAGAAGCCCTCCCACTGTTGCCCCCCCCCCACCGCAAGCACCAAGAATACAGAGCATTACTTGTCCCAGACAGAGAGTTCCAACAATACACTGTGGCTAATAGCCATTGATGGACCTCTGCTTCATCCAATTCCCTCTTGAAGCTGTCTATGCTTGTAGCTGCCACCACCTCCTGTGGCAGTGAATTCCACATATTAATCACCCTTTGGGTGAAGCAGGGCTTCCTTTTATCAGTTCTAAGTCGGCCTCTATGGCACTCAGGTCCCTCCCCTCTACAAACCCCACCCACTCCTAGGCTCCACCCCCCAAATCTCCCGATATTTTCTGGCAACCTTTTGTGAATAAACAATTTTATTAGTAACATATGGTAGTAGAACTATAACTACAACTTATAAAAAGCTTAATATATATTAAGAAAAAGACCATCATTCTACCCCACATCTTACTTTCTCCCACCCCTCCCCCAATTACTTGACCCCCGCCAGTGTTATTTTCTTTAAAAAAACAGATATTAAAGGTACCCTTAACTATCAAGAAAAAAAACGAAACAAAAAAGAAACATAGGGAAGAAGAACCCCCTTCAAGAGTTATATTGTTATCTTAAAAATCTTAATCCTCAAAAATTGTCCAATGTCCTTTTATTTTCCACTCTTTCTCTACATATCTTCTGAATTTCTTCCACTCTTGGTTAAAAAGTTCTAAATCACAGTCTCTTAATTTTCTTGTTAATTTGTCCATTTCACTCCATGACATAACTTTCATAATCCAGTCCCATTTTCCTGGTATTTTTTCTTGCTTCCACAACTGCGCATACAATGTCCTAGCAGCTGAGAGCAAGTACCATATTAATGTTCTATCTTCTTTTGGAAATTTTTCCATTTGTAATCCCAGCAGAAAAGTCTCTGCCTCTTTATTGAATTCATATCCCAGGATCTTAGATATCTCTTGTTGAATCATTTGCCAAAACATTTTAGCTCTTTCACAAGTCCACCACATATGGTAGAAAGAACCTTCATGCTTTTTACATTTCCAGCACCTATCTGGCATCTTATTGTTCATCTTTGCTAATTTTTTTGGAGTCATATACCATCTATACATCATCTTAAAACAGTTCTCTTTAATACTATGACATGTTGCGAGTTTCATGGAATTTTTCCACAGATATTCCCAAGATTCCATCTTTATTTCTTTATTTACATTAATTGCCCATTTTATCATTTGAGATTTCACTACTTCATCTTCTGTAGCCCATTGTAAAAGTAATTTGTACACTTTTGAAATTAATTTCTCATTATCTCCAAGCAGAACTCTTTCCATTTCTGTTTGTTCTTTCCTTATTCCTTCAGCTTTGATATCATTCTCCATCAAACTTTTTATTTGTTACATTTGAAACCAATCATATTTATAGTTTAGTTCTTCTGCAGTTTTCAATTCTATTTTCCCGCTTTGTATTTTTAGTAACTGGTTGTATGATAGTTGTTTTTCCTTGACTGTTTTGGCCGTTAACTTTATCACTTCAGCCGGCACTATCCATAAAGGTCTCCTCTCATCACCATATTTCTTGTACTTTATCCACACATTTAATAAGCTACTCCTTATATAATGGTGAGAGAAAAGACCGTCCATCTTCTTTTTTCCATAGTACAAATATGCATGCCAGCCGAATTTTTTTCCATGGCCTTCTAACATTAGAAGTTTTTTATTTAATAACGTTATCCATTCTTTTAACCATACTAAACAAATTGCTTCATGATACAGTTTCAAATCTGGTAATTGGAATCCACCTCTCTCTTTCGCATCTATCAGGACTTTCATTTTAATTCTAGGTTTCCTCCCGGCCCACACAAATTCCGAAATTTTTCTTCGCCATTTATCAAATTGCTTAGCATCTTTCACAATGGGGATAGTTTGAAACAGATACATAATCCTTGGTAAAATATTCATTTTTACTGCAGCTATTCTACCCAACAGTGACAAATTGAGCTTGTTCCACTTTAGCATATCTTCTTCTATTTTACGCCATAGCTTTTCATAATTGTTCTTAAACAAATCAATATTTTTCATTGTTATCTCTACCCCTAGGTATTTTACCTTAGAGGTAACTTCACAACCCGTTAGTCTTTGTAGTTCTTGTTGTCTATTTTTCTGCATATTCTTACATAAGATTTTTGATTTTTCTTTGTTTATATAAAGTCCCGCCAACTCCCCAAACTCTTGTATTCTCATTAGCAACAAAGGTGTAACTTGTAAAGGATTTTCATTTATAAACATTATATCATCTGCAAATGCTCTGTATTTATAGGTAAATCCTTTTATTTGTAGTCCTTCTAAATCTTTTTCTTCTTGAATCTGCATTAGTAAAATTTCAAGAGTCATTATAAACAGCAATGGCGAAAGCGGGCAGCCTTGTCTGGTACCTTTACTAATTTTCATTTCATCTGTAAGATCTGCGTTGATGCACAGCCTTGCACTTTGTTCAGAATATATTGCCTTTATCATTCTTATAAAACTTTCTCCAAGCTCCATTTTTTCCATCACTGCAAACATAAAGTCCCAATTTAAATTGTCAAATGCTTTTTCTGCATCCGCAAAGAATAGCGCTACTTCCTTTTCTGGATGTCTTTCATAATATTCTACAATATTTACAACAGTTCTAATATTGTCTCTTATTTGTCTTTTGGGAAGAAAACCGGCTTGGTCCTCTTTTATAAAATTTATCAAATATTGCTTAAGACGTTCTGCCAGAATTCTTGTAAATATTTTATAATCATTGTTCAAAAGTGAAATTGGTCTGTAATTTTTCACATTTGTAACATCTCTTTCTTCTTTAGGTATCAAAGAAATAACAGCTTCTTTCCATGTATTTGGTACCTTCCCTTTGACTCTTATTGCATTCATCAGCTTCTGTAATTTTGGTATTAATTCATCTTTAAACATTTTAAAATACTTGGCTGTATAACCGTCTGGCCCGGGAGCTTTATCATTTTTCATCACGTTGATTGCTGCCTCAATTTCTATTTTTTCAATTGGGTCATTCAAAATTTTTCTCATATTCTCAGTTAATGGCTCAATTTTTATTTTCTGTAGATATTCATCTATCTTTTTTCTCTTTACTTCAGCACCTTTAAACAGCTTGGCATAATACTTAAAAAATTCTCTTTTTATTCCCTCTTGAGTAACTACGTCTCTTTCATCTATCACAATTCTATTAATTATTTTATTTTCCCTCTTTTTTTTCAGCTGCCACGCCAAGTATTTCCCCGTCTTATTTGCTCCTTCAAACGATTTTTGCTGGAGCCTTTTCAAATTCCATTCTACTTCTTTGTTTAATAAATGTCTTAGTTGAGTTTGCAATATTGAAATTTCCCTTAGAATTTTCTTTTTCCCTGGTCTTTTCTTCAGCTCTCTTTCTTTTTTCTTTATTTCATTTTGAATATCCAGTAGTTGTTTTTCTTTTTCCCTTTTATCTTTATTGTTCAAAGTAATCAGCAACCCTCTCATTACTGCTTTATAAGCATCCCAGACCGTCTGAAAATCGATATCTTCTTTATCATTCACTTGGAAAAATTCTTTAGTTTCTTTTCCTAGGAAAGTCACTGTTTCTTTGTTCTGTAGCAAGTCTTCATTCAATCTCCATCTTCTCAATCTTTTGGACAGTTTTGTAATCCACATTATTGGGTTATGGTCAGTGCCAATTTTAGGCAAAATCTCTATCTTTCTTGTTATGAGGCCTAAATCTCTGGTTCCCCATAGCATGTCAATTCTAGAAAATGTCTTATGTCTTGCAGAAAAAAAAGTATAGTCCCGCACTTCAGGGTTAAACTTTCTCCATATGTCCTCCAAATTTTCCTGTTTTACTAATTCAAAAAAAGACTTTGGCAATTTTCCTTCTTTTCCACTATTTTTTTTCCCTCCGGATCTATCCAATGAGTTCTCAACTGTTCCATTAAAATCTCCCATTAAGAGTATTTGATCGTAGGTCAACTCATCTAGTTGTTGTGTAATGTCTTTAAAAAAAACATCTTTTGCACCATTAGGTGCATATAGTCCCAATAACAGCATTTTTTTCCCATTTGATGTTATTTCCACTGCTACAAATCTTCCATCCTTATCTTTAAATACCAATTTTGGCTCCAGGTCTTGTTTAATATAAAAAACTTCTCCCCTTTTTTCCTGGTCAGCTAACGAAAAAAATTCCCTTCCCAATTGTTTGTTCCATAAAAATTTATAATCCTTTTGTTTAATGTGGACTTCTTGCAAACAAATTATATTACAATTTTGCTTTTTAATCCAATGAAAAGTTGCCCTTCTTTTTTGTGGTGAATTTAGTCCATTAACATTCCAAGACAATAGTTTGTAATCCATCATGGTGCAAATTCTTTATTTTCTTCAAAAAATCTCCTCAGTTCTCGGGCATTTGTGATCGTAACTCTCTTCCCCTGAAGTTCAAAGCTCACACCCTCGGGGATTATCCATCTATACCTTGTGCCATTGTCTTTCAATTTTTCTGTCAACTTTTTATATGTTCTCCTGTCATTTATCACTTCTTTCGGTAGCTCCTTCATAATTCTCACTCTGCTACCTCTTACTATCAATGATTGTTCAAAGTTTCTCTTCATAATCCTTCCCACCATTTCCTTTGTCATGAATCTTACAACCACATCTCTTGGTAAGTTATTTTTTTTGGCATATAACGAGTTGACTCTATACATGTGATCATACATGCTTTTAGTCTTATCAGGGTCTTCTTCTAAGAATTCTGCGATTATGTTTGTTATATATCCTTTCAAATCATCATTCTCTTCCTCAGGTACTCCTCTCAAACGTAGCTGATTTTCCATTAATTTGCAGTCGTGAATCGTCACTTTTTCTTGTACTTTCAGCAAGGTGGTATCATGTGTTTTAACTGTCTCCTCCACCTCCTGTACTTTCTTGTCTATTTTCCCAATTTGGTTTTTGAGGTCATCCACTTCTTTTTTAATCACTGTAGTAAGTTCTTCCTTCAACTCTTCCATCATTTTCTTAACTCCTTTCATAATCCTGGCTTCCATAGCCTCCATTTGGTCTTGCATTTTTTCTAATGAAAGGGCTCTTGTTCGGAGCTGCCTGGGCTCTGACATTTAAGCAAAGAGCAAGGGGGATGCAATTAAAATACCAAAAATTTCCGTCGCACAATTTGCAAGTTTGACTACCAAGTTCAGAAGGTCTAAATTTTCTCTCTCAATTAAACTTTGTTCTGTTTTCTTCTGAGCTTCCCAGGCCCAGATATAAATTTTTGAAGAATTTTTCCCCTTTAAAAAAATGACGAAATTTTTGACCTCACCAATTTAAAATCTGACAGTCAGGTTCAATAGAGCAGGGCTTGCCCTTTCCAGCAAGCCCAATTTCGCTGGTTTCTGAGCCCCCAAAGCAAAGATATTTAACAAAAAAGTCTTTAAAAAATCCAAAATGGCGGCCGCGATTTTTTCTCCTTTTAAAGATTTTTTTTCCCCTTTTAAAATCACCCCAGGAGCCCACCAATAATGTAAATAGTTCTTATCTTCTTACCCTTTTCCCTGTCGTTTCTGTCACCTTTTAAAGTCCCAAATCTTTTTAAAACGATGTTTTAAATTGGACCTCCCAGCAATGGCTGCCGATGTTTCTCTATGATGTAGAGTAGGCTTTTTTCTTTACTGCTTCCTGTCTCTGTCACCTTCAACCTTATAGATTGCTTGACGCACTTCCTGTCTTGCTCAGTAGAGTTAGAGGACTGTTCCAGTATATTCCTGCGCAGTATGGTTGTTTACATTCCACAAATCGTAAATAGACACAACAATGATTTCTCTTCAATTTTTAGCAGTTTTTAACACTGTCTTTTATGTCAAAATAGTCCAAACTTCACCCTTCCCTTCTTCTACTTGCAAGTTTTATATTTTCCCCTTATTTCCACCTTTAAAACGTCTCTTTAGTCTGTAAATAGCTCCGGAGTGAAAGAAGAGTTTCTGTACCTTTTTTCCTCTGTTTATCCAAGTTCCACTGGTCTTCCAAGACTTTAGTTGTTTAAAAATGTCCCAGAAGGTTAGGATCGTGACGAGCTTATGCCAAATTGATGGCTCTGAGAGATCTTGCAGACGATAATTTTGCAAACTTCTGAGACTCCTCAAAGCCTCAAAGGACCCTTCTCCAAAGCTCCTTTTCAGCCAAGGTAAATCTCTTCTAAAGTTTTTAGTGCAAGTCTTGGACCTTTCTCTCACTGAGAAAGGTAGGCAGTGGGCTTTGGTTTGCCCTCCACTACCCCGAACAAGACCTTCAGCTTGCTCCCGTTACGAGAGACAACTCAGCTCGCCATTTTCCTCCCCGGAAGCCTCCCCTGGCAACCTTAATCAGCAGGAGGTGTGGATCTCCCCGCAGCTGCAGGACCCTCTAACAGCATCTTGCAAAAGAGGGAGGCAGAGGCTATTTTGCGCCTTTCTCCTGCTCAGTTGAGCCTACAGCTCATGTGGCCATGAGCCCATGCAGGTCTCCTGCCCCTGAGCATCCTGGGTCAGAAAGGACTGCTTTATGGCTGCCAGCCTCCAGGTAGGAGCTGGAGTTATCTGAGAATTATGACTTCTCTCCAGAGATCTGTGCCTCTTGAGGAAATAGCAGCTCTGGAAAAAGAAGAAGAAGAGGATGAAGGTGGAAGAAGAAGTAGAAGCAGAAGAAGAAATGGAAGAGGAAGAAATGGAAGAAGAAGAAGATTTATAGCCCATCCTTCGCTCAGAGTCTCAGAGCAGCTTGCAATATCCTTCCCTTTCTCTCTCAACAGATACCCTATGAGCTAGGTGGGAAGAACTGCTCTTGAGAGAACAGCTCCAAGAGAACTATGACTGATCCAAGGTAACCCTGTAGCTGTCTGTGGGGAAGTGGATTTTATGGCCTCACATCCATACTGGGTTCCCTTACCAGACTCCCTGTTCCCCTGGCACCACTCTCAAGCTCCACGCCGCAGGGAAACCAGGAATGTGACCAGTATTGCACTCCTTTGGCCCATAGTGACATCACTCTGTGTGACATCATCATACTGTCCTTGGAGATGATCTACATGATAAGCTTGGGATAGATGACAAAACCTGCTGGGTGTTCCTCTTGGAAAGAGGGTCTGGGGAGCTTCCCCATCACACTTCCATTTCCCAACAAAGGAGAAGTGGAAGGGACTGCTGGTCAGGAGGGCTGGCAGATGACTGCAATGGCTTTGTAGGCCTCATCCATTACACCTAGAACAGGGCTGTCAAACTCATTTGTTATGAGGGCCGGATCTGACATAAATGAGACCTTGTCGGGCTGGGTCTCAGCCAATAGAAGGAAAAGAGGCTTGGCTCAGTAGTTCTACTGGCAAAGGCAGCTCTCCCTCTAGCAAAGAGAGCCTGGCAAAGGAAGCTTTCCCTCTGCCTCTTTCTCCCCAAGGGAGGAGCCTCAGCCAATTGAAAAAATAGAGGCTTTCCTCTGTAGCTCCTGTGCGATTGAGCAAGCCTGGCAAAGCAAGCCGTGACACAGAAGGAAGCAAAAGAGAGGGAGAAGAAAGCAGACTTGCTTGCGGGCCTGATAGGAGCCCTCCGGGGGCCTGATCTGACTCCCGGGCCGCATGTTTGACACCCCTGACCTCAAAGGCGTTTAGTAGGGTTGACAACTCTTATTCAGGAAAACAAAGCTCAAGTCCAGTGGCACCTTTAAGACCAATGAAGTTTCAGTCAAGGTTTCATGTGCCGGTGCATATCTTCAGATACAAGGAAATGGAAATTACCTGCCCATAGATATAGTTGAGGGTGAGCAGTAAATCAGCACACAGCATAATGAAGATGTCTAACCGATGCAAGGACCAAAAAGAAGAAGAAGAAGAAAAGTTGGATTTATACCAAGCCCTTCACTCAGAGCCTCAGAGCAGTTTACAATCGCCTTCTTGTCCTCTCGCCTCAACAGACACCCTGTGAGGAAGGTGGGGTTGAGAGAGCTCTCAGGGAACTGTGACTGACCCAAGGTCACCCAGCAGGCCACATGTGGAGGAGAAATGGGGAATCCAACCCAATTCTATAGATTCTCGTAACCACTACACCAAACAGGGAGAAGCAGCTCAGTTTATATGGTTACCGTTTGTTTGGGTTTCATTCCAGGGGAAACCTAGTAAAGGGAATAAATATGTCAAAATTGGAGAATCAATGGGCAGATGTATCCTTAATTGTGGAATGCTGAGAGTAATTAACAGAGACCCTGCCGTCCTACTCCATCTGTCACCTCTCTGCTTGAGCGGAGACAGATGGAGCATAATGGCAGGGTCCCAGTTAGAGGGGAGGGAAGAGGGTCGTGGGGGCAGGTGGTGGTGGTGGTGGTGGGGGAGGAATGGTTGATTTTGCTGAGCCCCCAAATATTTGGTCAGGGTCGGTCCTGGACTGTCTGGTACCCTAGGCAAGGCTATCTTCTGGTGCTCCCCCTGCACTAATAAGATCACTGAGTTACATGGGGTGCCCAGGAGACTAGCGCCCTAGGCAGTCACCTAGCTTGCCTTGTGGCACAGCCGGCCCCGTATTTGGTCCCAAGTAGTCCGTCTGCCAAGCTGAACCTTCATGTTCTGAATCCACCTGAGGCGTATGAATCATTGTATTACAGGTTCTGGAGAGGAACAATTTGAGAGCATGCTCGGAGAGGATTTTTGGTGAGTTATACGCGCAGAGTGGTAAAGCTGCAGTACTGCAGTCGGAGGCCTCTGCTCACGACCTGAGTTCGATCCCAGAGGAAGCTGGTTCAGGTAGCCGGCTCCAGGTTGACACAGCCTTCCCTCCTTCCGAGGTCGGTCGAATGAGTCCCCAGCTTGCTGGGGGGAAAGTGTAGATGACTGGGGAAGGCAATGGCAAACCACCCCGTAAAAAGTCTGCCTTGAAAACATTGTGAAAGCAACGTCACCCGAGTCAGAAACGACTGGTGCTTGCACTGGGGACCACCTTTACCTTTTTATATGCCCCTAAGGACCCAAAAGAGGGCTTGGGAAATGAAAGCATTTGACAATTGCATATTTGAACATACCAGTAAACATCCTGGAAATAGACTGCTCAGGCATGTTATTTATTTGCTGTGTTCCCCATGGCAGCGAGAACGTTGAACGAGCCTGACCTATTTTGAGAGATTTGTGGCTGGACCCAAACAAAACAAAAATCCCAGCCTGAAGCTCTCCGTCCTTTGTGAACACGGAAGAGGTAGACCAGCCCTTACCTCGTTTTGAATATTAGTAGTTTAGCTTTTCAGACTAGAGACACTGTGGCTTGAGGGAACAAACCAAGCGGGCCAGTGATAGGTGGCTGCTTGTGGAGCTGAATTCCTTGCGCTTCATATAGCCCAGTGCAGGAAGCAATGTCCCGGCACGTCGCTTTTTGCAGCGTCATGCTGTGTCATTCCGATGATGATGCAAATCTCTCAGTGCGAGTCAAAGTCCAATGGGGCAGCTCAGAAGGATGGCCGCATGGCTGCCAGCCTCCAGGTGGGGCCTGGAGATCTCCCGCTTTTACAACGGATCTCCAGCTGGCAGGGATCAGCTCCCCTGGAGAAAATGGCCGGAACAGGAATGGGTCGAGGGCACCCTGGAGGAGTGTCTAGAGCACTCAAGCGCCCATCTGCTGCTCCCTGGACACTTCCTGGGTGCTTCCTGTTTGGTGTAGGAGAGCCAGTTTGGTGTAGTGGTGAAGTGTGCGGACTCTTATCTGGGAGAACCGAGTTTGATTCCCCACTCCTCCACTTGCAGCTGCTGGAATGCCCTTGGGTCAGCCATAGCTCTGGCAGAGGTTGTCCTTGAAAGGGCAGCTGCTGTGAGAGCCTCTCAGCCCCACCCACCTCACAGGGTGTCTGTTGTGGGGGGAGAAGATATAGGAGATTGTGACTGCTCTGAGATTCAGAGTACAGGGCGGGATATAAATCCAATATCTTCTTCTTCCTAGCCGTCCATGTGGCCAGGGAGGTGCCCAGAGCATCCTCAGATATTATGTACCACTTGGAAAGTGGTACCTTTCTGAGGTGGCTCCCATCCAGACCAGGACGGGGTGAGTACAGCATGAGGACCAGGGATCCAGTTTGGTGTAGTGGTTAAGTGTGCAGACTCTTATCTGAGAGAACCGGGTTTGATTCCCCACTCCTCGTCTTGCACCTGCTGGCATGGCCTTGGGTCAGCCATAGCTCTGGCAGAGGTTGTCCTTGAAAGGGCAGCTGCTGTGAGAGCCCTCTCAGCCCCACCCGCCTCACAGGGTGTCTGTTGTGGGGGGAGAAGATATAGGAGATTGTAAGCCGCTTTGAGTCTCTGATTCAGAGAGAAGGGCGGGGTATAAAACTGCAATTCTTCTTCTTCATCAAGGTCCAGCTCCAAATCTCCAGGAATTTCCTAACCTGGAGTTAGCAGGTTGAGGAGCATCCAGGGCATACTACTGGATCATATGTATATATTTAATGGCAGGATCTGTGCAAGTTAGAGTTGCCAATCTCCAGGTGGCACCCAGAGATCCCCCACTGTTACAGTTGCCCCCCAGGCTACTAAGATCAGTTCCCCTGGAGAAAATGGCTGCTCAGGAGGGTGGCCTCTAGGGCATTATGCCCCGTGGGTGTCGCTCCCTTCCCTAAACCCCACCCTTCCCAGGCTCCACCCCCAAAACCTCCAGGTATTTCCCAACCCACATCTGGCAACCCTACGGCAAGTAAGTGAGTTGGGGCCTGGTATCTGTGTGCTGGACGAAAGCCCAGATTTAATAGTTTCTTTACATTGTCCGGGGAGGGAAGGTGGCATGGGATAGCCCCATCTCATTGGATCTCAGAAGCCAAGCAGGGTCAGGACTTGGAAGGGAGACCACCAAGGAAGTCCATAGTTGCTACACAGAGGTAGGCAATGGCAAACCACCTCGGAATGTGTCTTCCCCAATGTTCCCTCTAAGCTGCAGAGTCATGTGAGCAAAAATTCTACTGGTATTAAAGTTGTGAGCTGCTGGCATTAAAGTTGTGAGCTCCCGCATCAATTAGTGTGCTCTGGGGCTATTTTTTCCTGAGCTAAAGCAAAAAGGTGTGAGCTGGAGGCTAAAAATCTGTGCTAGCTCACGCTAACTCAGCTTAGAGGGAACTGCTCTTGCCTTTGAGGTTTCTATAAGTCATCTATAACACCTGCTTCTCACTTGCCTTGAAAGCCCCTTACTGGGGTTGCCACAGGTCAGCTGTGACTTGACAACAAGTCTCACACACACACACACACACACACAAGTAGAGTTGTCCACATCTCTTATGGAGTATACCTGCCACACATGGTGCTATGGCAAAATTTAAATGAGAGAGGAAATACTGAGCAGTAAATCTTATGTTGTTCCTCGAGCATCACAAACTCCTACAAGATCAGGATAAAACGACACAAGGCATTGGGAACCAGTGCAAATTTCTTTTGCTTTGGGTTTCTCAAAAGAATGTGTATGTGTGTGCATACACGCGCCTGGAAATCCTGGCAACTTCTGGCAACCCTTATTAGGGCATGGAGGACTTTACAAGCCAAGAGAGCCAGTTTGGTGCAGTGGTTATGAGCAGCGGATTCTAATCTGGGTTTGATTCCCCACTCCTCCACATGCAGCTGCTGGGTGACCTTGGGTCAGTTACAGGTCTCAGAGCTGTTCTCTCAAGAGCAGTTCTTGAAAGAGATCTCTCAGCTCCACTTACCGCGCAGGGTGTCTGTTGTGGGGAGTGGAAGGGAAAGAGTTTGTAAGCTGCTCTGAGACTCAGAGTGAAGGGCAGAGTATAAAGCCAATTCTTCTTCTCCTCCTCCTTCTTGGCTTGATACAGCCTGCCTCTGCCTCCAAGTCCTGGTATTCCTTTGGGAATCTCCCATCCAAATACTTGCCGGGGTCAGCCATGCTTAGCTTCCAAGACCTGATGAGATTGGGCTTGCCTGGGCTATCCAGGTCAGGGTGGAACCAGTGCGAATGTCTCATGCAAAGCAGGACTTTTATTGCACAATGTTCCCTAGGACACAACCCATGTCTTTGTGTATTGTACCCATGCACACATCTGGAGAGACATTAGAAACATTCCTGAAGTGTCACATTTTAAACCATAACAAACCAGCAGCAGTGGAGGTCGATACGTTTCGCAAGACCGATCCATCCCCTGTTTGTTTAATGACATCCAAAACTCCTTTGCATAAAAATCAGCCAGCTCCGACACTCCTCGCCAGTTATGGCTGCAGCTGAATGCCACACGGTGTTCTATCTTCCCCGTGTTTATGTATTTTGCCAGACGGATAGACGCACACCTCTTTGGCGCTCTGCGGGACCGAAGTCAATTAGAGTTAATGTTCAACAAGGAAAACCTTCCACAGTAACTCGCGGTGCATTTTGACAATTCTGATTGCCACCGGGGATGTTGCTGCGCCGGGTGCGAGTGCCGGTGTTTGGTCTCTTGAACACTGACCTCAAGGGCACAGGATAGCAAAGTGCAGAGGAAGGGTCAAAGGCCATTGTCAATAATACTGTCACAGCCTTCTACTCAAGACTGGCTGGATTTCTATCGCCACACTTATGATGGCACAATGAATGCGGACATGAGAGATGCCAGGAAGGTGCATGAGAGGCGCGATCTGAAACACAACCTGTGGATTTATTTCACATGACGTGCCTTAAAAGCATGGGTTGGAACAAAATGGGAGTGAATGGAACTTTCTTCTGGGCCCACCATTTCTTTCTTGGAGTCTAAAATATTGTATGAGTGCTGCCTCTTGCCTTAGTTGAAGGCTAGGGCGTGCTTGTGGTGACTTGTCTATGGAACTTAGTCTATTATTTTTTTTACCCAGAGAAGAAGAAGAATTGCAGATTTATACACCGCTCTTCTCTCTCAACTGGTGCTTGCACAGGGGACCTTTCCTTTCCTTGGCCAAAAACCCCAAGTGCCAGTAGGAGGTCCACCAGTGGGGCTAGAAGCCCTCCCACTGTGCCCCCCCCCAAGCACCAAGAATACAGAGCATCACTGCCCCAGACAGAGAGTTCCAACAATACCCCGTGGCTAATAGCCACTGATGGACCTCTGCTCCATATGTTTATCCAATCCCCTCTTGAAGCTGTCTATGCTTGTAGCTGCCACCACCTCCTGTGGCAGTGAATTCCACATGTTAATCATCCTTTGGGTGAAGAAGTACTTCCTTGTATTCATTCTAACCCGACTGCTCAGCAATTTCATTGAATGCCCACGAATTCTCATATTGCGAGAAAGGGAGAAAAGCACTTCTTTCTCTACCTTCTCTATCCCATGCATAGTCTTGTAAATCTCTATCATGTCACCTTGCAGTCGACATTTCTCCAAGCTAAAGAGCCCCAAGCGTTTTAACCTTTCTTCATAGAAAAAGTGTTCCAACCCTTTAATCATTCTAATTGCCCCTTTCTGTACTTTTTCCTATGCTATAATATCTTTTTTGAGGTGCGGTGACCAGAATTGTACAGAGTACTCCAAATGAGGCCGCACCATTGATTTATACAGGGGCATTATGATACTGGCTGATTTGTTTTCAATTCCCTTCCTAACAATTCCCAGCATGGCGTTGGCCTTTTTTATTGCAGTCGCACACTGTCTCGACCTTTTCAGTGAGTTATCTACCATGACCCCAAGATCTCTCTCTTGGTCAGTCTCTGCCAGTTCACACCCCATCAGCTTGTATTTGTAGCTAGGATTTTTGGCCCTCATGTGCATCACTTTGCACTTAGCCACACTGAACCACATCGACCATGTTGACGCCCACTCACCCAGCCTCGACAGATCCCTTTGGAGTGCCTCACATCCCTCTCTGGTTCTTGCCATCCTGAGCGATTTAGGATGTTTCAGTGCTGTTTGTTTGCTTTCCTTTTTTAGCTGTTCAGGCCCTGCACTAAGAGCCCTGTAAGCTCTTGAAAGAACGGCTACATAAGAAGGGTGTGGCCTAATATGCAAAGTGAGATGCAACAGCTTCCACAGATGGACCCATGGGTCTCGTGATATTCTGGTGAACCCAGCTCGCGAACTCACTTCCATAATTTTGGCCACTGACGATGGTTCATCCGTTCGGACATTGCGCTGAGTGACACAAAGCTTTCTTTACTAACCTTGACGTGATGCTCGAGTTGAGTTGGGTGGTTCATTTGCCATCTCCTCGAACAGCAGCCCCAAACCAGATCAGGGTCCCTGCGCTAATGTTCCCATTCCTTTCTGCAGACGAACATCATGTTCCCACCACGGATGGTGGGCAGGAACTTTGACCTCCGTGCCTGGCTATGGCTGGGCTGCCATTATCTGGATGGAACCGGAGTGCTTCGCTTTGGGTTTGGCCCCACAGACAGACATCCGAAGGTACAGAATGTTCTCTATTATGTAGCCCACTGTACAGGCTTTCATAATTACGCTAATGCGTTCCACAGATTGATTTTCAGCAGCATTATTGCACCCCACCCTCCCCCCCCCGGTTGGCAAAGCCTCCCCATTTGGAATTAGCACCTGGGGATATGAACCTACCTCAATGCAGGCCCCTGCTAGAAGTACCTCATTATGAGAGCAGGACAAAAAGTGTGAACTGGCGCAACTCAGGATGGTAGCGAGGCGAGAGGCAGGAACAAACTGCTTCAGGATAGCTGAGTAACACAGACACTTTGGCCTTCAACAGGAAAAAAGAATAAGGCTGCACTAGTTGGTAGGAGACAGGGCTTTTTGTGTAGCAGGAACTCCTTTGCATATTAGGCCACCCCCTTCTTATGGAGCCATTCTTTCAAGAGCTTACAGGGCTCTCAGGACAGGGCCTACTGTAAGCGCCAGCAGGATTGGCTACATCAGGGAGGTGCGGCCTAATATGCAAAGGAGTTCCTGCTACAAAAAAAAAAAACCCTGGTAGGAAACAAAAGAACAAAGCGCAAAGTAGAACAGCTTTTACCAAAGGTGTCAAACACATTTGTTATGAGGGCTGGATCTGACATAAATGAGACATTGTTGAGCCAGGCCGTTGGGTTGGGCCGAGCCATGTTGGGCCGGGCCATGCATGTACCAATTTAAGATTAGGTAGCAGAGATATAAACTTTATAAAAGGCACAAAAGAGAGTGAGTATAAATGGGCAGTCTTCGCAGTGGAGGACGGTAAGCAGTGGGGTGCCGCAGGGCTCGGTACTGGGTCCCATGCTCTTTAACTTGTTCATAAATGATTTAGAGTTGGGAGTGAGCAGTGAAGTGGCCAAGTTTGCAGATGACACTGAATTGTTCAGGGTGGTGAGAACCAGAGAGGATTGTGAGGAACTCCAAAGGGATCTGTTGAGGCTGGGTGAGTGGGTGTCAACGTGGCAGATGCGGTTCAATGTGGCCAAGTGCAAAGTAATGCACATTGGGGCCAAGAATCCCAGCTACAAATACAAGTTGATGGGGTGTAAACTGGCAGAGACTGACAAAGAAAGAGATCTTGGGGTCGTGGTAGATAACTCACTGAAAATGTCAAGACAGTGTGCGTTTGCAATAAAAAAGGCCAATGCCATGCTGGGAATTATTAGGAAGGGAATTGAAAACAAATCAGCCAGTATCATAATGCCCCTGTATAAATCGATGGTGCGGTCTCATTTGGAGTACTGTGTGCAGTTCTGGTCGCCGCACCTCAAAAAGGATATTATAGCATTGGAGAAAGTCCAGAAAAGGGCAACTAGAATGATTAAAGGGCTGGAACACTTTCCCTATGAAGAAAGGTTGAAACGCTTGGGACTCTTAGCTTGGAGAAACATCGACTGCGGGGTGACATGATAGAGGTTTACAAGATAATGCATGGTATGGAGAAAGTAGAGAAAGAAGTACTTTTCTCCCTTTCTCACAATACAAGAACTCGTGGGCATTCGATGAAATTGCTGAGCAGACAGGTTAAGATCAGTTCCCCTGGAGAAAATGGCTGGTTAAAACAGATAAAAGGAAGTACTTCTTCACCCAAAAGGTGATTAACATGTGGAATTCACTGCCACAGGAGGTGGTGGCGGCCACAAGCATAGCCAGCTTCAAGAGGGGTTTAGATAAAAATATGGAGCAGAGGTCCATCAGTGGCTATTAGCCACAGTGTGTGTGTATATATAACATTTTTTTGCCACTGTGTGACACAGAGTGTTGGACTGGATGGGCCATTGGCCTGATTTAACATGGCTTCTCTTATGTTCTTATGTTCACAGATAAAAACAATTAAATATATATATTTTTAAAAACTTAAAATGCTAGCACTAGTTGGTCTTAAAGGTGCTTTCTTTGTATTTCTCCCATGGGATCCAGGGAAGTGGGCAAAGGAAGCTCTGGTTCTTTCCTTCCTTCCCCAGGGGACCAGGAGGGGGAGGAGCCTCAGCCAACAGAAGGAAGAGAGGCTTGGTTCAGTAGCTCTGCTGTGTGATTGAGAGAACCTGGAAAAACTAGCTCTGCCTCCCCAAGGGAGGAGCCTCAGTCAATGGAGAAAACAGAGGTTTTGCTCTGTAGCTTGTGTGATTGAGCAAGTCTTGCAAAGCAAACTATTATGCAGAAGGAAGAAGGAACAGATGACAGCCAGTTGCTCAGGGGCCTGATTTGGCCCCTGGACTGCATGTTTGACACCCCTGATTTATACCTACCCTATATATACAGAAGTTTATACCTATCTTACATATACCTACCCTTGAGAGCCAGCTGTGGCATATTAGTTAAGAGTGGTGGACTCTAAAGCTGGAGAACCAGGGTTGATTCCCCACTCCTCCTACACAGGAAGTCATCTGGGTGACCTTGGGCCACAATTTCTTTCACAGCTGTCTCAGCCTCACTTCCCTCACAGGGTGTCTGTTGTGAGGAAAAGAAGGGTTAGGTGATTGTAAGCCACTCCAAGACTCCTTCAGGGAGTGAAGGGCGGGGTATAAAACCAACTCCACTTCTTCTGCTTGACCTCTTAGATTCCCAACATGTTTCACTACATGTTTCCCAACATGTTTCACGGAGAGCCAGTTTGGTGTAGTGGTTATGTGTGCGGACTCTTATCTGGGAGAACCGGGTTTGATTCCCCACTCCTCCACTTGCAGCTGCTGGAATGGCCTCGGGTCAGTCATAGCTCTGGCAGAGGTTGTCCTTGAAAGGGCAGCTGCTGGGAGAGCCCTCTCAGCCCCACCCACCTCACAGGGTGTCTGTTGTGGGGGAGGAAGGTAAAGGAGATTGTGAGCCGCTCTGAGACTCTTCGGAGTGGAGGGCGGGATATAAATCCAATATCTTCTTCTTCTTCTATAGGCTTTTGCCCAAGGTTGGATCCAGAGACATTTCTGCCGAAGATCCCCTGATGAAGCTGGTAATGAAATGTGTTGGGATCTAAAAGGCCAAAGAAACTGCTCTACCTTGCTCCTTTTTCCTGGCATTCACAACAGGCAAAGAATGACACGAACAAGAAAATATCTTAACCAGCATAAGAGTGACATCTCTCAGACAGCGCCTGGGAATATCATGGGCGTGAGGTCTGTGGCTAGGTGTCTGTGATTTTGTTGGATGGCCCGGGTCCTTCTCACAGCAGTCAGCCTAATGAGAAACTGGAACCAAGTGGGCAGCCGTGTTGGTCTGAAGCAGCAGAACTACTGAAGTAGGAGTCAAGTGCGCCTTTAAGACCAACAGAGTTTTATTCAGAACGTAAGCTTTCGCGTGCTCCAAGCACACTTCATCAGACGAGGAATCGGGTACAGTGAGCAGGGCTACATATAGCTGGTAGGCAGCGGTTCAGCATGCAAAATGGTACGGTCACCGGCCGCAGCCCAGCAGAGTTTCTCACAGGCCGGCAGCTGACAACCCTCCTGGATCGCACGCACCCGGACCACGCGCCCCAACTGCAAGAGGTGCCAGAGGTGGTCCGTGCCCCCCGGGGGTTCGACACAGGGGACTTAGTGTTTGCCAAAAACTTCGGGGGGGGGGGGGAGGGCAGCATGGATACCAGCACGAGTATCCCAAGTACTAGGGGCCGTCATGTACGAAGTCACCTTAGGGGGATTCACAATAAGGCGACACGTTGACCAATTACGCGCACGAGAGGCATCCGGGGGGGGGGGGGGGGGAAGACGAGGACAAGAACGCAACCTCCTCGGCTCCTACTCTTGGTGAAACAACCCGAGCCAGAGGAAGTAGAAGAGCCAACAGCTACACCCGTGCCAGAACGAGCAGAACAAACGGGACCACCATCAGTGCCAGAAACCTCGGAGGACCCAGTCCAGCCGGCGGAGTCAGCCATAGCTCTGGCAGAGGTTGTCCTTGAAAGGGCAGCTGCTGTGAGAGCCCTCTCCAGCCCCACCCACCTCACAGGGTGTCTGTTGTAGGGGGAAAAGATGTAGGAGATTGTAAGCCGCTCTGAGTCTCTGATTCAGAGAGAAGGGCAGGGTATAAATCTGCAGTCTTCATCTCCTTATTGTGACTTGCCACGCACACAATGAAAAACGTCTGGTGCATTACAGTGCCAGTAGGGGAGGTGGTGGCAGCTACGAGCATAGGCAGCTTCAAGATGGGATTGGATAAACATATGGAGCAGAGGTCCATCAGCCACAAGGTATAGATGGAACTCTTTGTCTGGGGCAATTGATGTTCTGTATTCTTGGTGCTTGGGGTGGGCAGCAGTGTGAGGGCTTCTAGTGTCCTGGCCCCACTGATGGACCTCCTGATGGCACCCAGGTTTTTTTGGCCACTGTGTGACACAGAGTGTTGGACTGAATGTGCCACTGGCCTGATCCAGCATGGCTTATGTTCTTAAGGCTATGAGGTCTGCAAAAAATCCCCCAAAGAATCTTAAGAGCTCTTTAAACTGGTTTTGGTCCTGGAATCTGCTGTTGTTTTTTTTTAAAAAAAAAAAAGAAAAGAAAATGCACCAAATCACACTTCCTGCAGCACAATCAACCTTCAAAACATTAAGGTTTGTTTCCTTTCTTTCCACACTTTGTCGTTCCTATATTCACTCTCCCTTGAGCAATAGCCGGTTGACTCAGAATTCTACAAGTCTATGCAATGGGGTTTATTCCCAGGAGTGTCCTTAAGATCAAACTGTTATAGTCCAACACCAAAGAAAAACAGCAGTCATCTGTACTTGATACTAACAATTTCAGAGGAAAAGGACACCTCATTCTCACATTGTTGTATGTAGTTTGTTTGGTCTCGCCTGACTTTAAAAGTTGCCATTCTACAACACCCTGTCCCCCCATCCAAGACATGAGTACAAAGCAGCTAAATTGGAATTTATGAGCAGTGTTTAGGAGCTGAAGGTGTGATGTGATTCCTTTAAAAATTTCTGTTAAAATCTGATTTGTGCATAAGAATGTAAGAGAAGCCATGTTGGATCAGGCCAATGGCCCATCCAGTCCAACACTCTTACCGATTCCCCAGGCTTCTGCTTTCCGACCGATTCCCCACTACTTGCTGTGGGGCTGCATTTTGACTTACGCCTCCCTCCAAATTCCCCCCAGGGTGACTTAGTCTTGTTTTTTGGAGATCCGGAAGCTGTGAGAAAAATTGGAGGGAGCCGCAAGTCAAAATGCGGCCGCCCAGCAACTAGCGAGGAATTGGTTGCTTGCTTCGAGGAAAGCAGAAGCCTTGGGGTGGAGCAACTTCTAGTGAGGAGTCAGCACGCGTCACACAGTGGCCAAAATCCAGATGCTCATTCTCACACATGCATGCCACCATTTGCTTCCCATTAATGAAATGAGGACATGTGGATTGGGGGAGGGGGATTACCATGGCAACAGTTGCATATGCTTCATTCCCACTGGACGGTAATCTGGACCTGCTGAAATTTCAGGACATTTTGAACATATGAAGCTGCCTTATACTGAATCAGACCCTCGGTCCATCAAAGTCAGTATTGTCTTCTCAGACTGGCAGCGGCTCTCCAGGGTCTCAAGCTGAGGTTTTTCACGCCTATTTGCCTGGACCCTTTTTTGGAGATGCCGGGGATTGAACCTTGGACCTTCTGCTTCCCAAGCAGATGCTCTACCACTGAGCCACCGCCCCTCCCCTGTCTTGTTCCGTTGTGCTGCTGGTCTTACAATCAACATGCAGTGACCCCAGCAAAGGACTTTCAAGGCAAATGACTAAGCAAAGGTGGCTTGCCACTGCGGTCTTCTGCAGAGTCTTCCTTTGTGGCCGCCCATCCAAGTATCAACCCGGCTTAGTTTCTGTGATCTGATTAGACCAGGCTATACAAATATACCATAAAACCATAATTTTACTCACTTTGTTGCATCGTTTTAACTGATTTATTGTTTGGTGGATGTTGTACATCACCCACAGCCCAGCGTGGGTTGTTAATTATTAACAATAACAACATTAGGGCTTTTTGAGCAGGAACGTGCAGGGATGCCGTTTCACCTGGCTTGGCATCAGGGGTGTGGCCTAATATGCGAATGAGTTCCTGCTGGGCATTTTCTACCAAAACAGCTGTGTAACAATGGTGACATCAGGGAGTGTGGCCTAATATGCAAATGAATTCCTGCTGGGCTTTTTCTACTAAAAAGCAACAATAATAATAATGATAACGCCTTTCCTCCCATTGTTCCACTGAAATCAACATAAACCTCAGCAAGAACAGAAGATAACTGGAGCGTGGATTGGGTCCAGCCAACTTTTTTACTCTGTCCAGCTGAGTCCCCCTCCTTTCCGGAGCACCTGTCTCACCTGGCTTTTGTTCATACAGGTCCTGTCATCAGCATCTCCTTTTTCACCAGTCGAAATGCTGGCCGAGTCCAAATGCAGACCGCTTAAGAGTTGGCAACCCTCTTCAAATAAACGCTCAGCCTTAGGTTTACTCAAGCAGATTGTTTCCTTTATTAATCAGATTCCAGAAATGATAATAGTGCAAACACTCAAGTATAAAAGTTGCAGTAAGAAATTTACATTCACAAGTTTCAACATTTCAGTCCATTCACTTTTTATCCCCCCCCCCCCAACATAAAAATAGGACAAATAATTGCTCTTTTCAATTCAACAAGCCTGAAAAAGACTGGAAGATACTCTACAATATTCTATGTACATAAAAAATAGACCCGTATTATTGATGCAAATTTTTTCATTCCAAGTTACCCAGTCTGTTTAATTATTGGATTACGGAGGAGATTGTAGATTTCCTGTGGTCCCTTTCTCCAAGGGCCAGACGGGACGTGGCAAGCAGTTGCCTGTATCTTTTCCACACCAGTCTCTTCCCATGGTTGAAAAGCAGCCAGGAGGAAACAAATTTGAGTAGAAAAATGCTGTGAGGGAGAAGCTTAATTCAGCAGGGCTCTCTCTCACCTGCTTATCCTTCACTCTAATTCACAACCTCTCAAGGACGCTTTTGGGTTTTTAAAAAAATAAAATAGGGCAGGGGGAAGTTACATGCAGCTGCCAAGTTGCACCTGTCTTGGTCTAATGTAGATATAAATGTTCTATCCATTAAGATATTTGTAACATAATGGGACCAGATGCACAGTTCATTTGGATCAATGACAATTCTCATCTTTTCCAATTAGATTAATTGGGGCAGATTAATTGGGACCAGTGTTCCCTCTAAGCTGAGCTAGTGTGAGCTAGCTCACAGTTTTTTAGACTCTGGCTCACACATTTTTGTCTTAGCTCAGGAAAAATGACCCCAGCGAAAACTAACTGATGCAGCAGCTCACAACTTGAATGCCAGTAGCTCACAAAGTAGAATTTTTGCTCACAAGACTCCACAGCTTAGAAGGAGTATTGGTATAGTGATAAGTGTGGCAAGCAAATCCTAAAAATGGTCTCTTCAACTTTGGGCCACAAGAAAAAAAGGAAAAAAGAGAGTGATAGGAGACTGTGCCCATGGTGTCCTGTCCCTCATAACTCTCAGTTCATATCCAAGGGCTGTTTTATACAGTCAGCAGAACCCATCTGAAATGCTTTTCCCGGGCCCCGTAACACTTCATGTGGCGAGAGAGTTTGCATGTTTGAATTCTCTTCTATCTAAAAACTTCCAGCACGTACGGACCTTGTGCTCCAAGGAAGAAGGACCATGCTAGATGGGTCAAACATAGAATCTCTCTCCACATCCACAAAAGCCTTACTGTTGCCAATTGGTAGGAAGTAGCTCTCAAACTTAACTTGGCCGTTACTGCTCCCGTATTGCCAGAGTCCGCACTGCTCCAGTTCCAGTAAAGTTTGAAACAGGGAGGCCACCTGGATGAGAGAAGGGCACAGTTACTTCTCCGGGTGGGCCAGCCCTCTAAGAGGGCATGCGTGGGAATTAATCAGGTCCCTCCTTCCCTCTCTGATACTCTCCCAACTGCTGACATTACTGGACTTGCAGAAGTTGGGATCATGCAGAGGGACAATCGTTTCACTAACATGACTGTGCAATGCTATAAAACAAAGTTATATCTATACACCTAACCAGGGCTCATTTTGTAGCAGGAGCTCCTTTGCATATTAGGCCACACACCCCTGACGTAGCCAATCTTCTAAGAGCTTACAGGGCTCTTATTACAGGATCTATTGTAAGCTCTTGGAGAATTGGCTACATCAGGGGTGTGCGGCCTAATATGCAAAGGAGCTCCTGCTACAAAATGAGCCCTGCACCATGAATATTTTGTTACTTTGTGTAAAAAGACCCACTGAAACAGCCAATAGCACAGAAAGATGATTTTGTATAGCAGGGGTGGCCAAACTGTGGCTCAGGAGCCACACATGGCTCTTTCACACACATTATGTGGCTCTTGAAGCCCCCATTACCCTGTCGGCCAGTTTGGAGAAGGCATTTGTCTCTTGAAATCACTTCTCCAAGCCAAGCCAGCCAGAGGCTTGGAGAATGTATTTAAAATTAAAGCTGCCTTCTTTCTACCTCTCCCTGCCTCATCTATTTTTCCTTCCTTCCTTCCTTCCTTCCTTCCTTCCTTCCTTCCTTCCTTCCTTCCTTCCTTCCTTCCTTCTCTCAAACATTTGATGTTCATGTCTTGTGGCTCTCAAACATCTGATGTTTATTCTATGTGGCTCTTACTTTAAGCAAGTTTGGCCACCCCTTTTTTATAGGATGTCCTGAACATGTTTTTAGTCTTATTACAGACTTTATCCTGCTCAAGGCCATTCCATCAGGTGCAAGTGGAGGAGTGGGGAATCAAACCCGGTTCTCCCAGATAAGAGTCCGCGCAGTTAACCACTGCACCAAACTGGAAGGAGATGCTTTGCTGCCTGACCTTCTCTTCCTCTAGTGTCAACCCAAACTCTCCTTCTGGTCAAACATTTCCAGAAGCCAAATGCTAGAATGGGGAACCCTTTCCCCTACATGCTAGGATCTTTCTCCCAAAGACCTCTTTAGCACTTCTCTTCACCCATACTTCCCGTTCTTCTGCCGATACCTCATTAATCCCCCTTCCTTTCTCATTCCATTCAGTTTGTTGGCAGGTTTCACACAAAGGCCAACCAGCTGCTCAAGGGAGTCAATGAACAAGCTATAGAGGTCAATGCTTCCTCTTGATGTTGCCTCCTAGCACTGGGGTTCAGAGATTTACTAGCTCTGCATGTCTGGTTTCCATTAGTCATTGAGATGAATAGAGATTGATGGACTTCCTACACAAATCTGTCTACTCCGCTTTTCAAGGCAATCTTGTTCACGGCCATCCCTACATCCAAAGACAGTGACTCCCCCAGCCTGGTTCTTTGTTGAGTAAAGTACTTCCTTTCGTCCATTTTGCATCTACTGACCATCAACTTCACTGGGTGCCCCCAAATTCTAGTATTAAACTCATTGGAAAGCACAGACATTTTCAAATAATACTGCAGCTGCATGCTACTCCAAGGATGGCCAGACTGTGGGTCGGTAGCCACATGCGGCTCTTTCACACATATTGTGTGGCTCTCTTAAGTCCTCATTGCCCCATCAGCCAGCTTGGAGAATGCATTTAAAGTTAAAGTTGCTTTCCATCCACCTCTCTCTCCCTTCCCTATCTAGTTCCCTCCCTCCCTTCCTGTCTTGTGGGTCTGAAACATCTGATGTTTATTCTATGTGGCTCTTACATTACGCAAGTTTGGCCACCCCTGCGGTACTCTGTTCAAATCACTAAAAATCCAGTGACCTGCAATGGGGTGAGACACAGATGATGATCTGTGAGCTACATGCCAAAGTAAGCCCAAGTGCTCCATCTTGCAAAACCTTTTTTGCAGTGATTGGGCTGAAAAGTACACCTGTACCGTTTTCGCACACAGCTAACCTCGCAGTCACAATCCTGTTCCCTCCACAGCGTCCAGTCGGATTTCACACCTTCTGCACCGAAGTTACAGGAAGAGCCGCGGCTTTTGCGTAGCAAACGTAAACTGCTAAACCCCAGCACTTCCTGTAACTCCGATGCAGATGGTGTGAAATCCGACCGGACACTGTGGAGGGAACAGGATTGTGACTGCGAGGTTAGCTGTGTGCGAAAACAGTACTGGTCTCCGTGTTCTAAAACAGAAACCAAGACTTGTAGCCCACCTTTCCTTTGTTCCGTTGCCATTTACTACCCCTGTTCCTCCTCCCTAGGGGGGAAATAACAACACATCAATGCGAGAAGAAAGGCTTTGGGCTAATGTTGCTCAAGAAAAGGTTACCTGGAATGATGGTGAAAAGATGGAAACAACCAGGGAAGAAAAAGGAATGGAACAGAAGATGATGGAAGATGGAGAAATTCACTGCTGACAGAGGGCAGTGTCCTTGCCAAGGGGAAGAAAAAAATGGGGGGGGGAGGGTAAAATTAGGACAAGGGATGAGCTTGGAGAGGTTTTACTGAAGGTTTTGTAGCAGCAGGATGGGAAGTTATGCTTATCCATGGCATGGGTGTGTTTCCATATGCCCTCATCTGGAAAAGGGGTTGGAAATTAAATCTAGAAGTAAGCATGCTGTGAGTGATGGGGACAGCTTTCGTGACATCGTTGTAATGCACAGCACCTTGCACACTGGCTCTAGAGGGCTGCATAAATTTATGTGTGCAAGGTTTACACCTAACTTCAGCTCTGTGATTACAGGTCCCATTATGTTACAGATACCATAGCATCTTTCATACTAGAGATAACAAAAGGTTTGGTACAATTTATTTTTCTTCTTGTTTTTTTGCATTTTATGTTTTAATGACACACCTTTGTATGTGACGGAATTTGGACATTTGGGGGCTAAATAACACCAGTGATATTTATCAGTATTTATATAATACTTTGGAGTGTTTAAAGCTCTTACGGACGTTTTCGGGAGGGGACGGGCATAAAAAACCTTCCAAGCAGAAAGCAGGTTTAATTTTCTTGGCATCAGTTAATCGGGAAGTCACATTCTGCTTCCTCTACAATGGCGCAGAATGCAAACCAGGGTCTGATGCAAAAGAGCAGGGCTTTTTTTGTAGCAGGGACTCTTTTGCATATTAGGTCACACCCCCTGGTGTAGCCAATCCTCCTGGAGCTCACAGTAGGCCCTAACCCTGTAAGCTCTTGGAGGATTGGCTACATCAGAGAGGTGGGGCCTAAAATGCAAAGACGTTCCTGCTACAAAAACGCCCCTCTGCTAGAAGAGGAATCCATGAAAGGTTTGCTAATATCTCAACAGGAAGCAACAAGTCTGCTTGGAAGCAAGACCTGCTGAATCCAGTGGGTCTTATTTTCTTGCAAGCATAGTTACGATTGCAGTCTTGTAATTTATTTAGAAAAAAAAATTTTTTTTGGGGGGGGGGGTGGGTTGGAGAAGGGGGAAAAAAGAGATGGCATTAGTTTTTAAAAAGCACAGCTCAACTCAGCTTTTTTGGTACCACTGTTCATTTTTCTCTTTTGGAACCCTCTGAATCAAATAAATAAGGCCATTGAATAAAAACTATATCCAGCAATAGAATACCTTCTGCAAATAATCTCTTAGTACAGTGTATTTCTCAGATACAACTAACAGCCGTTTATCACCACATAAAAATACAACCTGGGTAACTTTATTGGACCAAATCCACTCTACCCACCCCCTTTCCCTCCCGTCTAGTTCTGCCTGCTTACAGTCTGTTGAAGTAGACACCTTGGTCTTTCTATGGTGAGGTCTCTCATACAGTATACGTAAATGCTTTTGACAATAAATTATTCCATTTTTCCCCCAAAGGTGGGGAGGGCCTACAGCTCAGCAGAAGACTGCATCCTTTGTATCCATCGGGACCCAGGTCCCGCCCTCAGGCACCTCCAATTAAATCTCAAGTAGCAGGGCAGAGATGGTCTCTGCCGGAGGTTCTGGCCAATCAGAAGGGGCCATACTGGGCCAAATTGGCCAATGGCCTAGCTTAGTCTAAGGCAGCTTCGTATGTCGTATTTACATCTTCAGGCAACAGGACAGTGAAAGATCTTTGCCTGAGTCCTTGGGGAGCTGCTTCTATAGTAAAGACGGACCAAGAGTCAACTATAAGGCAGCTTCATAGTGTTCAAGGACAATTTTTGTGCTGTGCCATTTCAGAATGTAGAAAGCCGTTCCGCCTTTCCCTGAACCAAACATTTACTTATACTGCAAAATCGAACATGGCAGTCAAACAGTACCCTAGCAAACCAGTAGACTCGGTATTAACGCCCCTCTCTTTGCTTCCACTTCGTCTTTGTATCTATATTACAGTATTGGAATTTATTGCTTCTAATGACCAAAGGTACTGTTATCAAAGTAGCATAGATGTCGAGAGCATGTTTCGTATACCATAGAATGCGGACCTAGCAATATTGAGGTTGGCAGAACAGGACAGACAGATTTAAAAATCCCTTGTGGCGTTGCTTTTATAATTTCCGGTTTTTGCTTTTGCAGCACAAACATGCAAACGAGTAGTGCCTTAAAGAAGTCAGTGTCAAAAGTGATATGCCAAAAAACGTATAGAAAGAAACTTACTTCTTCTTCTTTTTTTTTTTTTAACTGAAGTCAGGCATGAGTGGCATGCAGAAGGGAAGCGAAAGGACACCCACTTCCAAAGGGGTTTTATAATCTTCATGCACATGTAAAACCTCTGTTTACAAAAGAATCATTAGCGTCTGTTAAAAGTGTACCTTTTTGCAGTTATTTATACAAGTGTACATGCAAGAAACTTGTCATAGCTAAAAGTATTTACAAAATTTCATACAATACATCCTTCAAAGTGAATTATTAATAATAATAATAATACATGAAAGGCCAATGTTTTAAACACTGTACAAGATTAAAAATAAATAAGGCATTATAATACATCCCCCCATAAATAAAAAAAAAAAGTTGTTTGTCACTGCAATATAAAAGTCTCACTTGAAACAACGTTATGGCTAAAGGAGTCCTTTGTTTAAGGACTAGAAATGTAAAAGGATTTGGATTATTAATGCTGTGTTAAAATCTCTTAAGGACAGTTTGGTTGAGGCGCTGAGCATGCAGACAGTCTACACAGTGGGAATGTGGAATTGCTTCTGCCTTTATCCGTAGGCATAACTGCCCCGCCTCCAGGTTGTTCGTAATGGATGTAAATGGAGCAAAAGGTTGGGTAATTAGTGCAGGTAAAATCAGTGGCTTTAAACCTTTAACATCTGTTTGGGAAACAATTCTGGGGCTCTGGCCTGTGGCTTTGGCATTTCTGAGCCTATGGGCACCTTTGGAATTCTGACACAGAATGGTGGGCACAACCACAGAATGACGGGGAGTGGGATTATGCACAAGTCTTTCACATTTCAGGCAGAAACTCAGCTGAACATCTGTGAAAATGAAAATACTGTTTAAAAATATTTTCTTGCCTACACACCATTTAGAAGAAGACTGCAGATTTATAGCCTGCTCTTCTCTCTGAATCAGAGACTCAGAGCAGTTCACAATCTCCTATATCTTCTCCTCCCACAACAGACACCCTGTGAAGTGGGGGCAGATTTATAGCCCGCCCTTCTCTCTGAATCAGAGACTCAGAGCGGCTCACAATCTGCTATAACTTCTCCTCCCACAACAGACACCCTGTTAGGTGGGTGGGGCTGAGAGGGCTCTAACAGAAGCTGCCCTTCAAGGACAACTCCTGCCAGAGCTATGGCTGACCCAAGGCCATTTCAGCAGCTGTAAGTGGAGGTGGGGAATCAAACCCAGTTCTCCCAGATAAGAGTCCGCGCACTTAACCACTACACCAAACTGGCTCAGTTATCTTCAATTACGTGAAGAAGATCCTTGTGCTGTGGTGGCAGTTGCTGCCAAAACAACATTTTTAAAAGTTTGCATAACCACTTAGATCTCTAATGGCCGATCATTAGAGATCTGATCCCACCTACTTCTTAGAACTCTCGACAGGCACCAGGAAGGGCGTCCGTGCTGCACCATGTTGGGGAGACCTAAATTATGTAGAGGCCCAAATGTAAGTGAGAAAGTAAGTCACTAAAAAACCCCAAAAAGACACTTCCAGAGGGCTGTAGCCCTGTTAGTCTATGGCAGCGAAAATGAATGGGAGTCTTGTGGCACCTTAAAGACTAACAGGTGTCTTGTGGCGTAAGATCTCATCGATAAAACCAATGTCCCGTGGCGCCTCAAAGACTAACGACATCTATTTCCCTATGAACTTATGTCAGCCAGCGTTCACTTCCTCAAGTTCTCATAGACTAGAACGCGTTTTGTTAAGATGATTGGTTTGCAAGCTCAAAGCAACTGAGTTTCTCCAAACCTTTTTTTGTGTGTGTGTGTGTGCTTGGGTTCAACTCTGGCACAGTGCCCAAATGCAAACATGACATTGAACCTGATTACCTGGAGGCAGGACAGGCATGCCTGACGGAGGGAGAGCAGGCATGAGCAGGGGTGGAATCCTAGCAGGAGCTCCTTTGCATATTAGGCCCCGCACCCTTGATGTAGCCAATCCACCAAGAGCTTGTAAGCACCAGGAGGATTGGCTACATCAGCGGTATGTGGCCTAATATGCAAAGGAGCTCCTGCTAGAATTCTATCCCTGAGCATGAGCAATTTCATTCCCTTGCCTTGTGTAGGGTCTGCATGGAGCCTCATCGCAACTGGCCCCTACGATAGCCTAGGCGCAAGCAGTTGAACGACTGATGGAAAAGTTGGGCTAGATTCCTGCTCAGTTTCTTAGGGCCAATTCGCACATTCATGTGGCCAAGACTCCTCTTTGCATGGAGGTGGACTAGCCACACAGGAGTCTCCGTTTCTCAAATGTGGGCATGATGGAGGTATGTGACTGGCTCTCCCGTAACATTTTTTTCTGTATTTTATAAATGGTGCTTCTGGAAAATCCAATTGCTGATTTTTAAGGCAGACTAAATTTGGCTACACAGGATATTTCTGTCTGAGCCATGTATCTCAGAACACACATAGACATACATACACATGCTAGTTGTTTATAGAAGAAGAAGATACTGAATATATATCCCACCCTATATTCTGAATCTCAGAGCAGTCACAATCTCCTTTACCATCCCACCCCCCCCCACAACAGACACCCTATGAGGTAGGTGGGGCTGAGAGAGAGCTCTCACAGCAGCTGCCCTTTCAAGGACAACTCCTGTGAAAGCTATGGCTGACCCAAGGCCATTCCAGCAGCTGCAAGTGGAGGAGTGGGGAATCAAACCTAGCTCTCCCAGATAAGAGTCTGCACATTTAACCACTACACCAAACTGGCTCTCTTATATACCAGCCTCTGGCTAACTAACAATAAAGACTGATAGATACAAAGTCAGGGCTTTTTTTTTTTTGTAGCAAAAGCTCCTTTGCATATTAGGCCACACACCCCTGATGGAGCCAATCCTCCAAGAGCTTACAGGGCTCTTCGTACAGGGGATACTGTAAACTCCAGGAGGATTGGCTACATCAGGGAGGTGTGGCCTAATTTGCAAAGGAGTTCCTACTACAAAAAAGCCCTGTTATAAAGTAACGCATTCCATGGGAGTTTTACGTGGTGGTGGGCAATGCCACGGAGTTGCAACCAACTCATGGCAACCCTGTAGGGTTTTCAAGGCAAGAGACATTCAGAGGTGGTTTGCCATTGCTGGCCTCTGCATAGCAAGCCTGGACTTCCCTGGTGGTCTCCCGTCCAAATACTAACCAGGGCCGGCCCTGCTTAGCTTCTGAGATCTAATAAGCTCAGGCTAGCCTGGCCCATCAGGCAGGCGTTACTGATGCAATCACGTCCTTGTTCAGGGTGAAGGGGAAAGAGCCTACAAAACGAGCAGTCACATAGATGG
The DNA here is from genome assembly GCF_032191835.1 of Heteronotia binoei. NCBI lineage: Eukaryota > Metazoa > Chordata > Lepidosauria > Squamata > Gekkonidae > Heteronotia > Heteronotia binoei. The sequence continues at coordinate 90,318,200 of NC_083232.1, read as the reverse complement.
GCCTGATGGACGGCTTGATGGTTGGGTGGCATGCCACAGTTATTTTGTTTGCGTCCAAAGTGGGAGAGATCTTCTACCATATGGCAAGAAGAATGTGCGAACTGGTCTCAAGAGCGCTGAATGGCACAGAGGATACACTGATTTTGCAGAATATTGTTCTTGCACATCATCTTTGCCTCATCGCTACAATAAAGGCAGAATTGGACCAAAATCTGCTGCGGTAACATATTGCCACAATTCAAGCGTAAAGAAGATTTGCACCGATATGAAGCACAGTAGATTTTGGTAGTCAGTGGAACTCTAACCTGAACCCCTTGACGGCCCAGCATTTTAAGGAATGCTTGTGCAAATATTAAAATGGCATAATTAGTTAACTAATGAATTCAACTGAAGCTCTGTCTGCGATCTCCAAAATAGCAACGCAAAGCAATTTTCAAAATGAAAAGGTACTGAAGGAACATTTTGTCATTGGTTCCCCCAAAGTCCTCTGATATCTCGTCTGCTCCGATGGAGAGTGAAAGACTTTTAATTATTACTGTTACCTTATTAAGAGAAAATTGTGCAAACTCATGTGAAATATTGTGCTTGCTATTGACAGACCCCTCTGATAGCATCCTGCCAAATTGACACGACTTTTCCACGATTAGCATCTTCAGCTTACACGAGATCCCATATTAAACTAAGCTGGCTGGTCTTCCATAATGAATCCGTGGGATCTTTCTTGAGGGAAATGGAAATCCCATACTTATTAGTAGGAGAGGATTGGATCCTCAGTGGGGCTACAGCAAGTTCATCTTACTCCTTGACTTTGGGAAAACATCCACACAAAATAATTGTTTAGGAATGAGCTGAAATAAAGGGAGAGGAGCTAATTTATATATAATTTTTTGTGTGTACATCCCAGTACACCACTTTTCACATAAAAAAACAGTCTTGCTGTTTTTAAGGAAACAGCTGACAATTCCCCCAAACAAACTTAACCCCCCCCCCACCGCTTCCATTTGAGATGCTGAAATGGCCATCGCTTAAACAGATGCGACACTGACCTTATTCACTCGCCCTATCAAAAACGTGAGAAGGTAAAAGCTCTAAAAAACCGCCAAGAAATTAAATGTGGCTCTATTGATAAGCTAGCCAATGAGAATCTCTGAATGGAAGCTGAGCACAAATCCACTACACAAATCAAGATCTGTGAAAGAATGGCTTCAGACACTGATGTGTTGGCAAATGGTTTCTAATAAAAGCCGGTATGAATCGTCAGCCATTTGACCCACTGAAAAAGGCATAACTTTGAACACCTTACGGGTACCCTTTTGGCGTCTGCACTTCCACTTTGTGGAATTTATCCACAGGCGAACTGGATTTACCCCCGATTACTAGCAGGAGGCCCATTTACACATGTTCCTCTCTAGCTGCATAGGAATTGCTTCTCTGTGATTACATCTCTTGTCAATGCAGGTCATATCTAAAAATTGGAGTTGTACATCCACACCCATCCAGATGCACGAGTCCTCTCCGGCCAATTATCACCACCCTCCCTCCCTCTCAGGCAGGGGACAAGCCAATGTTGGAATCATTCATGCAATTTGTCCTACCGACAGCATTTTAGTATTTATGTAGCCATCTGGGATATGACTCTAACGTAGCTAGAGACACGTGTGAATGAGACTTCGCTTTTGATAGATTCCAACTCATCTTAAGTGATTTACCTGCAGCCCAACTGTGTGCTGTTGGAAAGCAGTACAAAATGTGGAAACATAGCATTTTTTAAAAAAAGCTACATCCTCCATTAAAATAAGTGCTATTTCTTGGTTTCTTTTTCAAAAAAAGTGTTGCGGGAAAGGACTCTTGACAGTTCTTTCTACAGCCTTAGCTACATCTCATTTAGCCTATACTTCCCACCCAGTCAGCAGTTACAAAAATTTTAGGTAAAACCCTTGGATATGATAGCAGGAGCTTTCTCTCCCTTTGCCACTGCAGGATGTAATTCAATAAATATTCTATACATATAAATCTCTGTCATTTCTATATAGGGAATACAGAAATGTTTATATATGTGCATATATATATCTAGAGAGAGAGACAGATAAGATTGGCACTGCAAATGTCAGAAATCAGCGATTGCCAACATTCATTGAAAAAGAAACACTATCAAAGCTATGATGACAAACACCAATGCAATGATTGTTAAAATTCACTGGTGAGTGTCAACCGTTCCCAACACACACACACACACGCATACACGCACATATATATATATATGCACATATTCAATCTCACTCGCATGACTTTCTCACATCCCAATGACCCTTTAAAATTGCCAAGAAAATATTCCTTATCTTCAGAAAATTAGTAGTAGACTTTTCTAACAGAATTGCTAGCCCTTATTTGATCCATTCCAAGAGTTCGTACATGTGGTTCCCAAGTTCTCTTTGGTTGGGTTGTAGACATCCTTGGTTGGTACCCAAATCCTGTCGCCTTAAGCTTCTTGGTGGAGAATTCAGGTGACCTTTGCTCTCCGTCTTCGATGCAAATGGCACAACCAGTGTTTCCATTGCTCTCACGCCTCCTTGACGGCTGGCACAGAAGGAAGGTAATGGAGCGTCAGATTTGTGTGGGCAGATGGTGGTTGGAGCGTTGCAGCTCCAGCATTGGCTGGTAGGCTGGGGGAGGAGGACATAGACGGGCAGCTGGTGCCCAGTTTAGTCTGAATGTTGGCTCGTCCGTAGGGGTACATTTTACGTTCTAGGTTTAAAGACCGCGTCTGTGAGTTACTCCCATTAGACTTTCCTTCGAGAAAGTAAGTCAACATTTCGCCTTTGCCTTTGACGCTGACTTTGCCTCGACACACAAACTCATAATTGCACCTTTTCAATATTCGATGGACTTCTTCTGTAACCTGTGAGAAAATGGAAATCTGAATTACTGCTTGGTTCATTAAACCAGTTTGGTGTAGTGGTTAAGTGCACGGACTCTTATCTGGGAGAACTAGGTTTGATTCCCCGCTCCTCCACTTGCACCTGCTGGGATGGCCTTGGGTCAGCCATAGCTCTCGTAGGAGTTGTCCTTGAAAGGGCAGCTGCTGAAAGAACTCTCTCAGCCCCACCCACCTCACAGGGTGTCTATTGTGGGTGAAGGAGATAAAGGAGATTGTAAGCCTTTCTGAGACTATGATTCAGAGAGAAGGGCAGGGTATACATCTGTGGTCGTCTTCTAAACAGCCAGGGTCCTATGGCCAGTTTATCTCTTAAGGCCAGTGGCCAGCACTGATTTAAGGCCTAACCCGCATTGTCCACAGAAGGAAGGAAGGCATTTCTGTCTCTGGAAGAGGGAAGAGGCCATTTTTAGGGCAACTTTCCACTCTCAAAGCAGATTGCCACATCTCGATCTTCCAAACTGTTTCCAGGAGTCCAAAGACCCCAGAAGGCAGGATTTGGGGGCATGGGAGGCAGTGGGGAGACTGGAAGTTCACCTCTGCAACGAATGCAAAGCTTGTTTCTCATAGCATTCAAGCTAAGGTTACAGATTAACACAGGCCTTGAATTCAGCAGGAGCTCAAAGAAGCGCAGCTCCTGAACCTTTTCTGAGGGTTCCTCCTCCTCCTCCCCACCTACCTTGTCCATTGAATAGTAGGTGCAGCTGCATAGCAATTCCTGGATTAGCAGAGCGGGCAGCCAGCCAGCCAGCCAGCAGGAGCTTTGCTACACCCCCAGCAGCCCGCATTAACCCCTGGAGAAGCCTGCACCACCCTTTAGGGGAGGGACGGTGGCTCAGTGGTAGAGCATCTGCTTGGGAAGCAGAAGGTCCCAGGTTCAATCCCTGGCATCTCCAAAAAAAGGGTCCAGGCAAACAGGTGTGAAAAACCTCAGCTTGAGACCCTGGAGAGCCGCTGCCAGTCTGAGAAGACAATACTGACTTTGATGGACCGAGGGTCTGATTCAGTATAAGGCAGCTTCATATGTTCATATGTTTCTCCATTTATTATGTGATTTTGAGCAGCAGGTGGCTTGCTGGCCTTTTGATTGGGGGGGGGGGGCAGCCAAGGAGAGCCCCAGATGAGCGAGGCCTGCTTGGGCTGGCTGGATCTCTAGCCAGTCAAAGTAGGCCTCCCTCGCCCGAGGCTCTCCTTTCTTGCAGCGGGTTGCTTTTGGCTGGGGGGGGGGGGGCAGCATATGCTAATAAGTTATGCTAATGAGCTCCACCAGCTATTTTTCCACAAAACGACCCCTGGATTAATGTAACAGGAAAAAAGAAACTCTGCATGGAGAAATGCCCAAAGTAGCAGGTTTGACACTATATTTTGGGGTACAATTTGAGGGAACAGTTACCCTCCCCCAATGGTGACTGTTTTCAGAGATTGTTTCCATATTATCAAAGATTTCAGGTTTTCACGGCTGGTAACATCATTAGGGTTTGTAGAATCTTTTGGGCTCATGTGCCGTGTTCTACTGGAGAAAGTTTTTCTTCCAGACGTTTCGTTCTCGGCTACGGAGAACATCCTCAGTGGCGTTACTGAGGATGTTCTCCGTAGCCGAGAACGAAACATCTGGAAGAAAAACTTTCTCCAGTAGAACACGGCACTTGAGCCCGAAAGATTCTACAAACCCTAACGTTTCCATGTTGGTCTCCAGTCTAACGGCTAGATTTGAGGGGAACCCTCAGAAAAGGTTCAGGAGCTGTGCTCCTTTGAGCTCCTGCTGAATTTGAGTCTAGCCTTTGAAGCAGCTTCGACTGTTGATAGCTTAACCCCAACAAGCGTGTTGGTCCCTAAGGTGCTGCTGGATTTGACTCTACCTGTAAAAATAGGACTGGCGCACTGGGGAAGACACTCCCATTTCAAACTAAAAACAGCGAGCGAAGTGGGAGATCAGGAGTCACCTGAAAAGTCACGTATTAGATACCTGAAAACTAACCACCGTGATGATGGAGCACTACGAAAGGACTCACCTGAATTTTACCTTGCACTCCTGTGCTATCCATCCTGCTAGCGACATTTACGGTGTTTCCCCAGATGTCATACTGGGGTCTTCTGGCACCAATAACACCAGCCACTACAGGGCCCACGTTAATACCTAGAACAAAGACCGTGACCAATATTTATTTGGTTTTTGCTGCGGTATCTATTTCCTGTCGCAAAAGAAATGATAACAGATCCTTGGAAAGTTAGAAACTGAACATTAATGGAATGTTTGCAAAACCTTTTTGCTGATTTCTATTGGCTTCTTTCCCCAAATGGAACAGACTTGGGATGGGCTAACTTATTCTTTATTTAAGCTTTGCAGCTACACTCTGGAGACATTCTGGTATCACCATACTGGTAAAAGATGACCCACCAGTACCCAAGAAGAAGAAGAAGAAGATATTGGATTTATATCCCGCCCTCCACTCCGAAGAGTCTCAGAGCGGCTCACAATCTCCTTTACCTTCCTCCCCCACAACAGACACCCTGTGAGGTAGATGAAGATATTGGATTTATATCCCGCCCTCCACTCCGAAGAGTCTCAGAGCGGCTCACAATCTCCTTTACCTTCCTCCCCCACAGCAGACACCCTGTGAGGTGGGTGGGGCTGGAGAGGGCTCTCACAGCAGCTGCCCTTTCAAGGACAACCTCTGCCAGAGCTATGGCTGACCCAAGGCCATGCCAGCAGGTGCAAGTGGAGGAGTGGGGAATCAAACCCGGTTCTCCCAGATAAGAGTCCGCACACTTAACCACTACACCAAACTGGCTCTCCAGTAAGCAGTGTTCCCTCTAAGCTGAGTTATTTTTGATGAAATGATAGCATAGGAAAACTTATGATATATTGATATCTTCTAAAACCATGATGATATGTAACCACCGAGTCCTTTTCCCCTATTCCTACATAAACCAATAAGTATATATATATTGGAGTAAGCTGAGTTAGTGTGAGCTTGCTCACGGTTTTTTTAGCCTCTGGCTCACACATTTTCATCCTAGCTCAGGAAGGATGGTCCCATAGCAAACTCATTTATTTAGTAGCTCACAAACTTTAATGCCAGTAGTCCTCCCTAGTGCGCCAGACCTATTTTTCTTGTGAGCAAAAATTCTATTTTGTGAGCTACTGGCATTAAAGTGGTGAGCTACTAAATCAATGAGTTTGCTATGGGACCATCCTTCCTGAGCTAGGATGAAAATGTGTGAGCCAGAGGCTAAAAAACCATGAGCAAGCTCACAGCTTAGAAGGAGTATTGCCAGTAAGACATCTGCAGATTGGCCTAACCCAGGGGTGTCCAACATGCGGCTTGGGGGCCAAATCAGGCCCCCGAAGGGTTCCTATCAGGCCCCCGAGCAACTGGCTGTCATCTGCTTCCTTCTCTTTATCTCTTCTTCTTTCTGCATAACAGCTTGCTTTGCAAGGCTTGCTCAATCACATAGGAGCTACAGAGAAAAAACTCTTATTTTCTCCACTGGCTGAGGGTCCTCCCTTGCGGAGGAAGGGGAAAAGGCAGAGATTGTGTTTCCAGGCTCTCTCAATCACACAGCAGAACTACTGAGCCAAGCCTTCTCTTCCTTCTATTGGCTGAGGCTCCTCCCCCTCCTGGTCCCCTGGGGAAGGAAGGAGAGCCAGAGCTTCCTTTGCTCAGTTCCCTGGATCCCATGGGAAAGATACAAAGAAAGCACCTTTAACACCGAGTGCTAATGTTGTCAGCATGTTTTAAGAGTTTTTTTTTTTAAAAAAAATTGTGTTTGTCTGTGTTCTTTATAAAGTTTGATCCCAGCAGGCAGCCGAAGCAATAGAACAAAGCAGTAGACAAGTGCACCTTCACGACCAACTAAGTTTTATTCAGAATGTAAGCTTTCGTATGCTCTTAAGCAGACTTCATCAGACATATGGGCCATATGTCTGATGAAGTCTGCTTAAGAGCATACGAAAGCTTACATGCTGAATAAAACTAAGTTGGTCTTAAAGGTGAACTCGTCTACTGCTTTGCTCTTTATAAAGTTTATATCTCTGCTACTTAACCTTAAATAGGCCCGGCTCAACATGGCCCGGCCCAACAAGGTCTCATTTATGTCGGATCCGGCCCTCATAACAAATGAGTTCGACGCCCCTGGCCTAACTGGTTAACAATGAGTAACTTTAAAAGCCTCCCTTGCTGTGGATGACCCCGGGGGACCCAGTCTCATCAGACACCGGAAGCTCAGCAGCGGACCTCGGAAGCCCTAGTTAGTGTTTAGGGGGAAGACCACCAGGGAAGTCCAGGGTCGCTATGCAGAAGCAAGCGATGACAAGCTGCCTCTGAATGTCTCATGCCTTGGAAGCCTTATGGGGTTGCCACAAGTTGCCTGCAACTTGACGGCACTTTTCACCACTAACTTAATTAAGCCCCCAAAGCATTTGATGGGGGGATTTCTGGGCTATGTCCTCTTTTTTTCCTGCTTGTTGGCATCTCACCATCCGGGAGTCTGTCTGAGCTCATGGAGAAGTACAGCATCCCCATTCCTAAAACAATGATTTTTTTTTCTCCCTTCAGGGCTTGCCCTAGACCTCAGGCCCTAGACTTCAGGGCTGGCCCTAGGCAAGGCTAACTTCTGGTGCCCCCCCCCGCACTGATAACATCACCGAGTCACATGGGGGGCACCTATTTCAGTGCCCCCAGAAGGCCGGCGCCCTAGGCCTCGAAATCCTTTTGATTTCACGTATTTACTTTGCATTTAAATTCGTAGTAGATGTCTAGACATGCAGAAGCAAACCATTCAGAAAATCCCAATTCTTGGATGGTATTTATGGCTTGGTTAGACAAAGAAACACCTTATCTTTTTAAACCTTGATGAGGAATGATGACAGCAGCCCCAACAACTGTAACTATGCAACACTAAGTCTTGAGAATGTGACTTACCAACTCGCAGAACAAAGTCATTATAAGACTGATAGTTGATTTCATCAAGAACGTCAAACATTTCTATTGCAAAATCAGCCAGTGTGCTGAGGTGGGAATAGATTGATTTCTTTGCCTAGGTTAAAAAAAAAAAAATGGCAGTTTTCGTTATTTATTAATTCATATAGCCCACCCGTCCTTCCCTGAACTAAGATCAAGGTGGCTTCAAGCATATTTTTTAAAACGTAAAGCCCATTGTAAAAACTGCAGTTTCACATTAAAATAACAATAGTATGCAGATTTTTAAAATCATCTGCAAGACCTGTCTACATAAATTTTGAAAAATGTTTCAAGTTGCCTTTTGGAACACCAGTGCACTTGCAAAAAGAGAAATTTCTAAAAGCTCAAGGCTTTTAGAGAGTCAGTTTGGTGCAGTGGTTAAGTGTGTGGACTCTTATCTGGGAGAACCGGGTTTGATTCCCCGCTCCTCCACCTCCTCCACCTGCAGTTGCTGGAATGGCCTTGGGTCAGCCATAGCTCTTGCAGAATTGTCCTTGAAAGGGCAGCTTCTGGGACAGCTCTCTCAGCCCCACCCACCTCACAGGGTGTTTGTTGTAGGGGAGGAAATTGTGAGCCGCTCTGAGACTCTGATTCAGGGTGGAGGGCGGAATATAAATCCAATGTCTTCTTCTTCTTCTGAAACTGTTAGTGATATGTAGGGAGAGGAGAGACGTGTCTCCTCCTGAAGACCAAAGAGGTCAAGTAAGTTTGTTCAAAGAGGGGAAATTCCCGAGATATGCTGGACATCCAGGGCTTCATATATTTACAAGCTCCTTGCAATGCACCTGATAGTAACCTAGTTGCCAGTGAATTTCCCCATAGCACTAAGGGTCTAAACAATACAGTACTCTTGACAACAGTACCTATGACAACAAGAATTGTATAACCCCCTCCCCCCTAAAAAATGCACAGGTTTTGCTGAACCTTTATATCAGGAGTGGTCAAACTTACTTAATGTAAGAGCCACATAGAATAAATGTCAGATGTTTGAGAGCCACAAGGGAGGGAAGGAGGGAGGGAAGGAAGGGAGAAAAATAAATGAGGGGAGGGAGAGGTGGAAAGAAAGCAACTTTAACTTTAAATATGTTCTCCAAGCTGCCAGCTGCTTGGCTTGGAGAAGTGATTTAAAGAGACAAATGTCTTCTCCAAGCTGGCCAACAGGGCAGTGGGAGCTTCAAGAGCCACACCATATGTGCAAAAGAGCCACATGTGGCTCCTGAATCACAGTTTGGCCACCCTTGCTTTACATTCTTTTTTGGGAGAGAACATGCGCTATTTTCTCATGTTATTTCAGTTAATCAGGAACTGATACGGAACCTAATAGGCTAGTTTAAAGCAGCTCTACTGGAAAATGGCCCTGACCTGGATGGCCCAGGCTATCCTGATCTCATCAGATCACAAAAGCTAAGCAGGGTTGGCCCAGGTTAATGCTTGGATGGGAGACTACCACGGAAGTCCAGGATTGCTATGTGGAGTCAGGCAATGGCAAACCACTTCTGACATCGTCTAGCTTGAAAACCGATGGGGCATTCCTAAATTTACTGTGACTAGATGGCATTTTCCACCACTGCTGAAAAGTGGGGCAAAGAATTGCCTCCATGAGACTAGATAAGATAGATAGAGACTAGATAGCCTTATACGGAATCAGACCACTGAATATTGTCTACTCCTACTAGGGGCAGTTCTCCAGAATCTCCTGCAAAGGTCTTTCCCATCACCTACTATTTTATTATTATTATCTGTTTATTTATAGTCTGCCCATTCCCCCGTTAGGGGGCTCAGAGCGGTGTACGTCAAAAGAGAAATAAAATCACCACGAAAATATCGTAATAAAACCAATTCCAACATTCAGTAAAGTGCAACAGGATGATTCAGCAAGATGATATGTCAGGAGGATGGTATAGCACAAAAAGAGTACCACCGTACAGTACGGCAGTAGGGGGGGAGGCCAAGGCGATCAAATAGATAGATGCCTGCTGCCTCATCCAAAGACCTGGCAGATCAGCTCCATTTTACAGACCCTATGAAAGGCCAGCAAACCAGGTAGGGCCTGGATCTCCATAGGGAGCTGATTCCACCAGGTCGGGGCCAGGACCGAAAAGGTCCCAGCCTTGGTAGAGGCAAAATGGGCATCTCTTGGGCTGGAGACTATCAGAAGATCTTGGGAGGCCGAACGAAGTGACCTCCGGGGCATATATGGGAGGAGACGGTCCCATAGGTATGTTGGTCCCAGGCTCAGCAAGGCTTTGAAAGTCAGAACTAACACCTTGAAACAGATCCGGTACTCTATAGACAGCCAGTGCAGGCCGCGGAGCGCTGGCCGTATGCTCACCCGTGCTACCTGACGCTTTTCAAGTAGTGATGCTGGGGGTTGAATCTGAGGCCTTCTGCATGCCAAGCAGAGGTTCTACCACTGAGCTACACCACCTCCTCTACATCAGTAGTTGTTCCAATGAAGGTGTTCCTAATGTTTCATTCACTTTAGGTCTATGATACCTCTTCTATTAGGATGAATAGAACCAGGGGTGGAATTCTAGCAGGAGCTCCTTTGCATATTAGGCCACACCTCCTGATGTAGCCAATCCTCCAAGAGCTTACAAAAAAGAGCCTTGTAAGCTCTTGGAGGATTGGCTACATCAGGGGTGTGTGGCCTAATATGCAAAGGAGCTCCTGCTAGAAGTCCACTCCTGAATAGAATTTTATGAACATGTTGTCAAATTATAGGGTGTAGGATCCGTCTTCCCAGCCTGTACACTGACCACCACATTTCCAGAACCAGGCACCATGCCCCCTGTACCAGAAGGATGCCACAAGAAGTCAGTTCTGGGAAGAAACCCCAGATCCAGGACCTGTACCTGTTGTCCGTGTGAGTCTACAGGATTCGTTATGCAAATAAGATACAGTTGGGTTTGTTATGCAAATAAGAAAAGCATTCGTTATGCAAATAAGATAGAGTTGGGTTCTTGGAGGAGATAGTGAAGAAACGCCAAGGTGGACTGGAGTGTGAGAAAGACCATGTTAGGGGAGGGTTTGTATGAGCTGGGTGAGGAAAAGGGGTACAGTCAAAGCTGCTGAGTGGGGGAGACTAGGAGAATATGATTCTGAAGGGGGGGTCTTTGTGCTCGGGCAACTTAGGCAGATTGTTTTCACAGGATGTCTTGGTTGGGTCTGGATGGTGTGAGGGGACACTATGATGCATGAGCCTCTTAATGCCCCCCCCATTAAAGAATGGTAGTGTCCAAAAAGGATAAAATGTGAATGGTCACTATATATGTTGATGGATATGTACTGTGCAGAGGTAAATTGTAGACCGGGGACAGCAACTTCAAGTTCTTGAGGCAAATTCTTCTTTTTTTAACCCCTGCCCCTGGCCACTCATGCAGATGCTTTTAATTTAACAAAAAAACAAATTTATCATCACATCCAAACCAAAGAAGGGGAAGGGAAAGGAGATTGTAAGCCACTGAGATGTCTTTGCGTAGTGAAGGGCGAGGTACAAATCTGATCTCTTCTGCTGCTTCTTCCAAATCTGGACTTGTGGGCCACCATACTGAAAAGTTTGGGCTCTCTCTTCCAGGCCCTGCCACCACCTCTTATTTCCCCTTAACCTTGCTTTTGAGTTGTGTGGCTGGGTCTCAAGATGTGCTATCTGATGATAGTCTTTGAAATATGAGCATCATGTGCTATCTGATGATAGTCTTTGAAATATGAGCATCATTTAAAAGTGATAGAAATTTAGAAACCATTGAAAAGCTGTGTTGGTTTAGTGAAGGGATGCCCGCCCTGCAGTGTTTTAAACAGAAGGCACTGCCAGTGTGGAATTAAATGTGGAAAACCCCTACTATGTAGGAAAGGAAAGGAAAGGTCCCCTGTGCAAGCACCAGTCGTTTCTGACTCTGGGGTGACGTTGCTTTCACATTTTCACAAGTGGGAGTGATGTTTGCTTCCATTCCATTTTCACGGCAGACTTTTTATGGGGTGGTTTGCCATTGCCTTCCCCAGTCATCTACACTTTCCCCCCAGCAAGCTGGGGACTCATTTTACCGACCTCGGAAGGATGGAAGGCTGAGTCAACCTTGAGCCAGCTACCTGAACCCAGCGTCCGCTGGGGATAGAACTCAGGTCATGAGCAGAGTTTAGGACTGCAGCTTTAACACTCTGTGCCACAGGGCTCAGATCCTACTATGTAGAGCAAATATAAAATACACTGGACAAAACCTATTTAGCACTGAATCGTCGTTATTTGCCCTTAGTTACCCAATAACAAGTTGTTTTCAGGATTGTAGTTCAAAGAGCATTTATCCCAGACATAGCTGAACACCTCCGCCCCTCTCTCTGGCTTGCTGCCTGAGAACATACCGCTATAAAGTGCAACACATTCATTCAGCACAGGACTTAGCTGAAGGCTGCATCGCCAAGGAAATGAAATATAAATATAACATTTCTGTAAACTTCCACGAGGAACACAGAAAAGCTGCACGAGGAAGGGCAGAAGGGTATCAGTTAAATGGCATTGTTGCAATCATACGATTAAGCGGGATGCATTCCAAGTGGGCACGGAAAGCTAGTTTTGCTGTCACATTATGGGAGGGTTGCAGGGTTTTGTTTTTTTGCTTCATTTAATGAGGTTAATAGCCTGAAAGGGTTCAAGGACAGTAATTCTGCCTTGCTGGGCTTTTGCCCTCAAAGTCAATGTACATTTGATAGTATAACTCACCCAACACAAAGGAGTGCCCTTATTAAGTATAAACAGGACTATTTTTTATACAGCAGGAACTCCTTTGCATATTAGGCCATGCCCCTGATGTAGCCAATCCTCCTGGAGCTTACAGGCCCTGTACTAAGAGCCCTGTAAGTTCCAGGAGGATTGGCTACATCAAGGGGGTGTGGCCTAATATGCAAAGGAGTTCCTGCTACAAAAAAAGTCTTGAGTATGAACATTAATTAAGACCTCTGTGTGTGTGTGTGTGTGTGTGTGTGTGTGGAAAATCTCATGAAAGGAGATGAGAAATTGGCCTTAGGGAACTCTGCCTCTTCTTCCAGCTGAGAAGAGCTGGCTTTTTAGAAAGAGTCTGTATGGAGGAAACTGTGCTTAGAGGAGGTATGACAGTCATTTCCTCTGCATATTAGGCCACACAATCCTGATGTAAGCCAATCTTCCTGGAGCTTACAGTAGGCCCTGTAAGAAGAGCCCTGTAAGTTTTTGGAGGATTGGCTACATCAGGGGTGTGTGGTTTATTATGCAAATGAGTTCCTGCTACAAAAAAGCCCTGGGGGGATTCATTCTGACTCTCCCTTTTCCTGCAATCTTAGAAGTCTTTATCCTATCCTCCTACCTTCCCCTCCGCTCATCAGAACATCCACACATCCTGCACAATTTACTAAGAAAAAGCATGATATGATGATGATATTGGATTTATATTCCGCCCTATACTCTGAATCTCAGCATCTTAGAGTGGTCACAATCTCCTTTACCCCCCCCCCCCTTCTCACAACAGACACCTTGTGGGATGGGTGGTGCTTAGAGAGCTCTTACAGCACCTGCCCTTTCAAGGACAACCTCTGCAAGAGCTCTGGCTGACCCAAGGCCAATCCAGCAGGTGCAAGTGGAGGAGTGGGGGAATCAAACCCAGTTCTCCCAGATAAGAGTCCGCGCACTTTAACCACTACACCAAACTGTTAGCATTCAACCAAACTTTGGACAATGGCCTCAAAGTAGGAATTTAAAAAAAAATCTACACATGGGAGCCATGTACAGATGTCTCTGCGTTAAGTGCCATCGTCGAATTGCTTTTGCCTTAATGGCGACCTTCAGAATTAATAGAACAAAGTCTGAGTCTCGTGGCACCTTTAAGTCCAACAAAGCCATGGATCAATAGTCCAGTTCCGAGTAATGGATGCCTGGTGGTCCATTCATGAAATTAGGATTGAGTCCTTTGATAGAACTAGTGAATAACTGTGAGTGTGAACAAAGGATAAATACAATGAAAGTCAGACTAGATGCAATTGTAGCTCAACACTTGGCATCCATTTGAATTACTCCCACCCTCCCAGAATGTTTTAAATGGTTCTATGTTTTAAAAGGTTTAATGTTTAAATTTAAATGCTCTATGTTTAACGTCTATTTATGTTCGATTCCTGTGTTGTAAGCCGCCCTGAGCCACTTGTTGGGAAGGGCGGGATAGAAGTCATAAAATAAATAAATAAATAAAAATTCTTAGAATCATTGTGGAGTTCATTTGTGGAAGAGGATGATCAAAACGAAAGACGCATTTCCAGAAGTCTTTGTTGCCCATTTTGAATATTCTGGATATTTGGAATATTTATATGAATGGGCTCTTTAGAATGCGAACTCACTTAATTCAGGTTCATTGACTCTGATATCTGTAAGGTGCTTCAATGTCTATTGAGCTGGTTCGGAATAAAAGAAGTACTTACTATTAAGATAAGTTTTGTGGAATCATGATTGATATAAATGAATTAATGATGTTAATGTGCATAGTGATTTTTGCTTAAATTTGAGTGCATCTGGAATGGTTTCATCGCTCTTTGTCTGATTTGATATAAGGCAGCTTTCTATATACCTACTGGTTGAACACCTGCGATGCCATTCTGAGAAGTGTTACACCCTTTAAAGTCAATTGATATCTGTTACATGTGTAGAATGTAACTCTGCTTAGGATGCCACTGTTAGGAACCTACCGAGACTTATGACAGACTGGTATTCTGCACCTGTGGGATCATTCCTTCTCCCAAGCCAGGATGAAACTCCAAAGTCACAAATCTGATATTTTTGACTACTTGCGCTAATGACGTGCTCACTGTTCTACCTAGATTCAGGACAATCCATTTGTGGAAAAGTGGTCTGAATCAGTATCAGGCACTCAGAAGAAAGGGGAAATAAAACCTCTACATCCATATTGACAGGGATAACAAAGATCAATCAAATGGTGTAATTTTTGACAACTTAGGTATGCTTGCCTAGTGCCCTGTACTCTGTTGTTTTTAACACTGTAATTACACAGCTGACTTATCAGAGCTATCTTACAGTGAAAATAGCTGATAACAGACCGGCACTTTGGGCTGACTCAGAGACGCCTCTGAAGTTGGCCCAAAAACTTCCTGCAGACGGCAACATTTGCCTCCCGTCCCAATCCTGCACTCACCCCATCCTCCAGGCCGATCCACCTGGCTCAAAAAGCTACCACTTTGGAAGTGGGAGCAAATTTTTGGGCTGGCCACCAGTCGCATCCACATCGTCTGGAAGGGGAAGGGTGCACATGAGGCGACTTGGCAGTGTGGAGGCGCCAAGCTGCCCTGAGCTGTTTCCGTTTTTTTCCCCTTGCAGCCTGGTGGGAGCACTTGTGCGTAGGAGCGCTCTGCCCCTTTAAGATACACAGAGCAGCAGCTTCTGAGGCGCCTCCCCATGTGGAGGGGCCTGGCTGCCGCACGGACGGGATCAGGCCACCTCCCTGGTATCATGGGGAGGCTCCGGGATGGCTCTTTTTGAGCCGACCTGCTTTCGGCTGCCTCCCACCCTCCCAGAATGCCCGTCTGCTATCAGCCAACAAGCGCTTTTCTAGAAACATATGCAAGTTCTCTAGTGCACACGTCATGCAAAATAACAATGACACTAAGAATGCCTTTTTGAGTGCAAAGCACTCCTTCTAAATATGCTGCACAGAGGCCTAATGCTGGGGACAAGGTACAGCTGAAGGTTTTTCCTTCTCATGCTGCTCTGAAAGGAAAATGCTGGACTAGACGGGACCTTGGTCCGATCCAGCAAGGCTCTTCTTAAAGTCGCAATTTACCAGTACTGCGGAAAGCGAATGACAGTAATTTTAAAGCTGGATGGAGATTCTTATCGAGATGGTGTTTATATTTGGTTTCTAAGCACAGAGATTCCAACAGCATTCGTAGCATCTTTTGTCAAAATGGCCTGGGAAGAGACATCCCAAAAAGAAGACGCTCGTACCTTGGTGCCGGTCGTCGGCACAAGCCCCACCGCTGCCATATACGTGCTGCCAATAGTCTTGATTTTTTCAATATCTCTATAATATTCTTTGTCCATAAGCTTTGTTTAAAACATAAAACTGTTAAACATTACATAATATTTTAGACAAGAAAGAACAGTCACATGTATGCTTATTATATTTATTCTTTTATCCTTCCCTTAATGACAGTCCTTTTTTGGTTTTGCCAATATGCAGCTACAGCACTCCAGTGAGCTCGAAAGGAAGGAGGCATTTTGTTTGGGTGCGACGTTGTCCGCGGAAGCCAAGTTCATGATGGCAAAACTAAACTGCAGAAGTTTATTATTGCACACTTGTTCTCACCACCCCTCTGCCCCATTTGTTTGGTACAAGCTAGGCATGGGCACGAACCGATTCACAGGCACGCATCAGGCTGATTTGTGTGTCATTGAGAAATGATTCATTTAATTGCATCTCCCCAGTTTAAAAATAAACCACTTTTGGGGGGAGGGTTTGTTTTGCATTTCATTAGCCGGACAGCCCAACGCCGATACAATTAACAGCTAGGCAACACTGGGGGTGGACTTCTGCAGAGCCCTAGAAACACCCAAAGCAGTTGTCCATACTTTGACAACCACAGAGCCAACCACAGAGCTTCCATTCTGTTTTAGTATATATTGCCACGCCTTGACTCAGCTGCTTTCAGTTGCAGCAGGAGCTCAGGAAGAGAAGAGTCATCATATCACTGTGTCACTCTCTGATTCTGTTCCTTGCTTGAAGCTGTGCTAGGTTTGGGGGACTCCTGTTTTCATCCAACCCACACAAATTTGGAATTTTTTTGACACCCCCCTCAGGTAAAGGAGAGTCTGCCGAAGAGTTTGCTGCTAATTTGGTGTCTCTATGCCATTGGGGGGGGCTGTTCTATCACCTCCCAAACTAACAAACAACTTTGGGGCACCTTCTTTGGCGGGGGGGGGACGACTGTAACTTGGCCCCCCCCAAAACATTATCAACATTATCATGATTTTACCAAGATTTTCTAGAAATGGCACAAAAGAATAACAGAAGCCTTCTGTTTAATGAACATCTGTCTTAATGACAAAAACCTTTGTTCTTACCTCGTCAAAATCTGCAATGATTTCATTCAACAGGCGCAGACACTCTACTCCCATGTTGTTGCCATCCAGCTCAATGTAAAAATCGTTAAAATTTGGAATGGAAGCAAACATCACTCCCACTTGTGAATACGACTGGTAATACAGGTCCTGAAATGGTTGGATTGAGTGGTGTGTCAAGTTAGAAAAGCTGAGTTCAAGGAAGCAAGCAAACAAAACCCCTGCAAATGTATCTGGAAAATGTTCCACATTTAATTCACTCTTTAAAACCATGCTGGAGAAGTCATGAAATGTACAAAGGGAGATACATATATGGTGTGCTGCTGCTCTCCCATCTTCTTACCACGATGATCTCAATACTGAGATTCAGGGAGCCTACCAAGCTATTTAAAGGGTGGACTGTCTACCTAGTTGTTATCTTAGGGCTTCATTATTCTCACTTGTTACATTCAACCTTTTATTTGGTAACGCTGCAGTACTGCAGTCGGAGCCCTCTGCTCATGACCTGAGTTCGATCCCAGCGGTAGCCGGCTCTAGGTTGACTCAGCTTTCCGTCCTTCCGAGGTCGGTAAAATGAGTCCCCAGCTTGCTGGGGGGGAAGTGTAGATGACTGGGGAAGGCAATGGCAAACCACTCTGTCAAAAGTCTGCCATGAAAATGTTGTGAAAGCAACGTCACCCCAGAGTCAGAAACGACTGGTGCTTGCACAGGGGATCTTTCCTTTCCTTTCTTACATAGTAGGGGTTTTCCACATTTAATTCCACACTGGCAGTGCCTTCTGTTTAAAACACTGCAGGGCGGGCATCCCTTCACTAAACCAACACAGCTTTTCACTGGTTTCTAAATTTCTATCACTTTTAAATGATGCTCATATTTCAAAGACTGGTGCTTGCACAGGGGACTACCTTTACCTTTTTAATGAAAATCGACAGAAATATTTAGAAAATTAAATTTCAGTTTATCTTTCCAATTTTAATGAAAAGCCCCCCCCCCCGGCCCCCCAAAATACATTTAACAATCATTCACTCTGTTAGTTACATCAGTTATGCTGTCATCTCATCTTTTGCTGTCCCCTTCTTCTTTTGGGAAAGACAGAAAGCAAAAGAAGAAGGGGACGGCAAAAGATGAGATGGCTGAACAGCATTACTGATGTAACTAACATGAATTTGAGAAGACTTTGGAAGATGGCGGAAGACAGGAGGGCCTGGCGTGACTTTGTCTATCAGGTCACAATGGGTCGGACTCGACTGTGCGACTGAACAACAACAACACTCTGCACACGAGTCTAGTTTTTGTTTTGAGCTAGTGGCACTTTGTACTAGTCCCGATTATGACAGATGTTGTTGCTATTATTTTATTGGCAACACCCATGCCTGTGGCCTGTTCTTTTCCCAAGGTACTCAGGCCAGGGTACCCAGTTTTCAGTCAACAACCTTGCAGGATAGGCTTGGCTGAGATGGTGATTTGCCCAAGGTTAACTAGTAAACTCCAAGGCAACCTGTACTCTATTCGAAGAATCATAGAGTTGGAAAGGGCCATGCAGGCCATCTAGTCCAACCTCCTGCTCAATACAGGACCAGACTAAAGCATCCCTGACGAGTCCAGCTGCTGCCTGAAGACTGCCAGTGAGGGGAAACTCACCACCTCCTTAAGCAGCTGATTCCACTGCTGAACTACTTTGACTGTAAACACGTTTTTCCTAATATCCAGTCTGTACCTTCCCGCTGTTAATTTAAACCCATTACTGCGAGTCCTCTCCTCTGCTGCCAACAGAAACAGCTGCCTGCCCTCCTCTAAGTGACAGCCTTTAAAATGCTAAAAGAGAGCGATCATGTCTCCCCTCAACCTCCCCTTCTCCAGACTGAACATTCCCAAGTCCCTCCGCCTTTCCTTATAGGACTTGGTCTCCAGGCCCCCGATTATCCTTGTTGCTCCCTATTCCAAATCCAGCTCTTGATCCTGGCTTTCTTATGGCCAAGTTCAGAGTTCCAAAGCAAAGTATAAATCATCATACTGAATATTCATGGGCTCACACCTAAAACCAGGCCTTGTCTATGTGCTGTTATCTTGCTTACCATGTTCCTTGGGTTAGACATGAGGAAATGTTGTGCAACGTGCGCTGGCAACAGGTTGAAGAGAATTCTTTTGTTGTCCAGCTTCACTCTCTCCATGTCATCTCTCTCTTCTTCTGCCTATGAAAAGGAGAAATAGGGGTTGTTGTTTTTTTAAAAAAATAAAGCAATTACAATCAAAGTGAAAAGGTAAAAGTGCAAGCATCAAGTCGTTACCAACCCATGGGGTTATGTCACACCATGATGTTTTCTTTGCAGACTTTTTGTTATGGGGTGGTTTGCCATTGCCTTCCCCAGTCATCTACACTTTACCCCCACAGCAAGCTGCGTACTCATTTTACTGACCTCGAAAGGATGGAAGGCTGAGTCAACCTTGAGCCGGCTACCTGAACCCAGCTTCCACCGGGATCGAACTCAGGTTGTGAACTGAGCTTGAACTGCAGTACTGCAGCTTATCACTTTGCGCCACGGGGCTCCTAATTACAATCAAACATTTGATCAAATTTCGACATCACTGCACCCTATAAAGCCTGGAATAAGAACTGGAACTGGGTGCAGCTCCTAAAAAAGATCCACATAGTATGACAAATTCCTGATATCCTAATTAGTAAGTTTCCGGACCAATTTCTGACTGTATAGCTTATGCCAGGGTATTCAAACTATGAAACTGTTCGAGAGAAAGGGTATTTGGAATATATTTGATTGGCAGTTCAGTGGTTAATTTCAGGTAACTTTTGGTGAGAGGAAAGTGACTTGATTCTCCAGGAATTTGTCATGTTCAGACAACAGTCCACTTGAAATCTGACCAAGTCATTTTTACAAGATTAAGAACAGAGACAGATAACTGATTAAGAACACTTTCTAAAATAAGTGAGAAGGTCATCTTTGATTACCAGATTGGGTGGTAGCCGAAGATTTTATCAGCAAGTGAACATAATATACCCATGTGCTGAAGTTATGCCTTAAGGAGCCATATGCCCATGCCTACAGGAGCAATATGTCACTGCCACTAGCTTCCCACTGACAGTAAAGAAACCACAGAGATCAAGGGATATAAGAACATAAGAAGAGCCCTTTAGGATCAGAGAAGTGGTCCATCTGGTCCAACATCCGGTCTCACACAGTGGCCAACAAGTTCTTTCAGAGGGCCAAAAACAGGACATAGAGGCCAAGGCCCTCCCCTAACGTTGCCTCCTGGCACTGGGAATCAGAGGCTGACTGCCTCTGAATGTAGAGGTTCACTTAAAGTCACGATGGCTAGTAGCCACTGGTAGACCTATCCTCTATGAGTCTGTCTAATCCCGTTTTAAAGCTATCCATACCTATGGCCAGCACTACATCGTACAGCAGCAAATTCCACATTTTAATTACTCGTTGTATAAAGAAGTATTTCCTCATAGGAAGAAAGGAGGACTAGAAGAAGATGGTAGAGGAAATAGCCTCCTGTGGCCACAGACTTCCCTAATCACTCACCCTAGCTTTCATCTCTTGCCCCTATCAGGTATCAACCATCAACTCTATAGCAGCCAACTTTCAAACAAGGCTTTCTCTACACTTTCCTATTCAGTTTATTTTGATGCGCAAGAGAGCTTATAATTTCACAAAAGATATCCACCACATTTTTGCAAAGTGCTTTTGCCACTAAAAGTAGATTTAAAAAAAAATGCAAATCGCTTATCAGCTCACATCAGAATATGATGATTTCAAACCGCCAACCTGGACAGTGCAGGTGAGGCAGATTTCATCAGGTGTCAGAAGCTAAGTAGGGTCAGCCCTTGCTAGTATTTGGGTAGGATATCTCCAAGGAATAACAGGTCATGATGCGGAGGCAGGAAATGGCAAACCACCTCTGAATGTCTCTTGCCTCGCAAACCCTATGAGATTGCCATGTCAGCTTTGACTTGACAGTAGGGGGCGTGCAAAACAAACAAGCAAAAATTGGAAAAATCAGATTCAGGGGCATTCAGGGCTTAAAAATTCAGGAGGCCGAATATCTCCTAATAGCAGATTCAGTAGCTGAATCTGATTCCAGGGATATTTGGCTATTCCATTATACTCTGTGGGCCATAGAACTCAATGACAAAATAGGGTAAATTTAATGGTGGCCGGGACGGAGGGAGGTAGTTTGAGGTAGAGGCTTCAGATTTTCTGGCAGCTACAGGAGCCTCTCCCCCACAGAACCCCCAAGTTTCAAAAAGATTGGACCATTCTACCATTGTTCTCTATTGGCCATTGAAGTCAACGGCCAAAGATAGGGTAATGTAAATGTTGAGAGAATACTGCAAAACATGCACAGCATGTAGAAGTTTTAATACTGATTGACTGCAGTTGTGTAGTGAAACAAAAACTGAGTCCAGTAGCACCTTAAAGACTAGCCAAAATTGCCGGGCTGTATGATATTGTGAGTCAAAGCTCACTTTGTCAAATACCACTTCCTGCGCTTTGACTCACAAATGCTTATACCATGGGAAATTTTGTTGCTATAGTCTAAAAAGTGCTGTGTGTGTGTGTTATATGCAATCAAGTCACTTCTAACTTATGGCAGCCCTATGAATGTCCCACTGGGCCAGCTCTTACAAACTGAAGATTGTGGCTTTCTCAATTGATTCAGTCCATCTCATGTTTGGTCTTTCCCTACTGCCTTCAACTTTTCCTAGCATTACTGTTTTCCCCAGTGACTCATGTATACTGGACTCATAGGGCTTTCTCTGTAGCAGGAACTCCTTTGCATATTAAGCCACGCACCCCTGATGTAGCCAGCCAATCCTTCTGGAGCTTACAGTAGTACTAAGCCCTGTACTAAGAGCCCTGTAAGCTCTTGGAGGATTGGCTACATCAAGAGTGTGTGGCCTAATATGCAAAGGAGTTCCTGCTTTAAAAAAAGCCCTGGGACTCAAATGTTGTTTTACTATTACGCAGCTATCCACCTGAAACTGTATGTGAACTTTTAACAAATACTATAGAAAACAGGCAGCTTTTCTCTGTGTGTAAGGAATATTCTAGGTGCACCACAATGTCCAGATCAATCTTGTGTATCTATCTTCTATTCTAGAAATATATCTAAAATGGTAAACCCTGGCTCAGTACCACTGTAGCAACACATATAACCTCAAGAGGGCACTAAAGCCACAAAGAGGAAAGAAAAACAAACCAGACTGCCTCAGACAAATCTATAATCCGGAGACGTGGAGTAAGCTGCTATCTGTTTGTTGGTAATACCCAGCTCCCCCCCCACACACACACACAATTCGAGGGAGGTAACAAAAGAGCCAAGTAGATGTCGGAGGTAATGAAAGATCAGAGGCAGGTGAATGAATAGAAATTTAATCTGGGTAACATGGAAATGCTGTTGACTGGGTATAAAACTGACACAAGGAGAGATATATAGGTGGTACTCCATGAGTTTGTACTCTCCCAGAATGACTAGATACTCGACTTGGGGATGCTTCTGGACTCCTCACTTTCCCTGAACAAAGAGGTAGCAGAGATGGCTAGGCGCAACCAATGCTTTTTTTTTTTTGTAGCAGGAACTCCTTTGCATGCTAGGCCGTACCCCCCTGATGTAGCCAATCCTCCTGGAACTTACAGTAGGCCCTGTACTAAGAACCCTGTAAGCTCTTGGAGGATTGGCTACATCAGGGTGGTGTGGCCTAATATGCAAAGGAGTTCCTGCTACAGAAAAAGCCCTAGGAGAACCTTTGATTAATTTCAGTTAGTGTGCCAGTGGTGGCCATTCCAAGGAAATTCTGATCTGGCCACTGTCATACCTGCCGGTGGAATTTGTATGACTTTGTAGAATCCTGTGTTTGTACATGTGCGTAAAATGATAAGGTGGA
Organism: Heteronotia binoei; assembly: GCF_032191835.1. Lineage (NCBI taxonomy): Eukaryota > Metazoa > Chordata > Lepidosauria > Squamata > Gekkonidae > Heteronotia > Heteronotia binoei. The sequence goes on along the minus strand of NC_083232.1, from coordinate 90,295,305 downwards.
ATAAAACCATGCCTTTATGGTATTTGTCTCAGATTATTGTAACATGCTCTGTGTTGGGGCCACCTTTGAAAACGGTCTGGGAATTTTAGCTGGTGCAAAACTTGGTGGCCAGGGTGGTAATAGCTGACATCCTGTGCAATGAACGCAGACAACCAATGCTATGTCAGTTCCCAATTTGTTTGAGAACCCAGCTGAAATTGGTGGACATTTAACACCGCAGCTTCAGTCCTGAGACTGTTGGGGGGGGAAGTGTGTCTCTGCTCTTATCAGAAGGGCAGCGGGCAGGAAACTGTACAAGGGTCCTTCTGGCTGCCAGTACCCTGAAACGAAGGCACTCCCTCCTCTAAGGGGCATGTTTTGCATCACTGCTGCAGACCTTTTGGCAAATAACTTCCTGCTGGGCTTTTCCTACCAAAAAGAAAAGCCCTCTTTCCCTACTGCCTTCAACTTTTCCTAGCATTACTGTTTTTCCTAGTAACTTCTGTATACTGGACTCAATAGGGCTTTTTTGGCAGCAGGAACCCATTTGCATATTAGGCCACACCCCTGATGCCAAGCCAGCTGAAACTGCATTCCTGCGGAGGGAGGGGGAAGCCCTGCCTGAAAATCCATTTGTACTGGAAGGTAATCTGAGGGAATTATTCTACCTGGGGTTTTAAGGAGGCTGAAATAGCAATGTCTGCTTTTAGTAATTGATTATTCTAACCCCTGCTCTCAGATGCCCTGACCCGGAGGGCCAGGCTGGGCTGATCTCTTCAAATCTCAGAAGCTAAGCCAGGTCAGCCCTGGTTAGTAGCTGGTCAGGAAACCACCAAGTCCAGGTTTGCAGAGACAGGCAATGGGAAATAGCCCTTGTTTGTCTCTGCCAGTGGTTAAGAGCACGGACTCTTATCTGGGAGAACTGGGTTTGATTCCCCACTCCTCCACTTGCAGCTGCTGGAATGGCCTGGGGTCAGCCATAGCTTTTGTAGGAGTTGTCCTTGAAAGGGCAGCTTCTGGGAGAGCTCTCTCAGCCCCACCCACCTCATAGGGTGTCTGTTGCGGGGGAAGAAGATAAAGGAGATTGTATGCCGCTCTGAGACTCTGATTCAGAGTGGAGGGTGGGATATAAATCCAATGTTGTCGTCTTCTTCTTGCCTTGAAAACCCTACTGGGTTGACAGCACTTTCCACCACCACCACCTTCAGACATCTGCATGCTTAGCGACCAAATACCATGTAGGGTAAGGAAACAGAGACAATAGAGATATAAAAAAGGTAGCCCCCTGTGCAAGCACCAGTAATTTCTGACTCTGGGGTGACATTGCTTGCACAACGTTTTCACGGCAGACTTTTTTTTTTGCGGGGTGGTTTGCCACTGCCTTCCCCAAATAATAGAGATCATAAAGATATAATATAGAGGATAGTGCAGAATTGTTTTCTGTGGCCCCAGAAGGTAGGACCAGAACCTACAGATTGAAATTAAATCAGAAGAGTTTCCGACTCAACATTATGAAGAACTTTCTGACAGAGCGGTTCCTCAGTGGAACAGGCTTCCTCAGAAGGTGGTGGGCTTTCCTTCCTTGGAGGTTTTTAAACAGAGGCTAGATGGCCATCTGATACAATGCTGATCTTGTGAATTTAGGGGGAGGTATTTGTAAACTTCCTGCATTGTGCAGGGGGTTGGACTAGATGACCCTGGGGGTTCCTTCCAACTCTATGAGTCTTCGATTCTGTATCACAGGGGTGGCCAGTGGTAGCTCTCCAGATGTTTTTTGCCTACAACTCCCATCAGCCCCAGCCAGCATGGCTGGAGCTGATGGGAGTTGTAGGCAAAAAACATCTGGAGAGCTACCGTTGGCCACCCTTGCTTTATCAGGATGAGCACATCCAGGCCTTGAATTCAGCAGGAGCTCACAGGAGCACAGCTCCTGAACCTTTCTGACAGCCCCCTCTCCTCCTTCCCACCTACCTATCTTGTCACTGAATAGTAGGCGCAGCTGCATAACAATCCTTGGATGAGCTCCACCACCTACTTTCTACTAAATGACCCTGAGCACATCTGTTGTCTGGGGACACCACAGTAACGCTGCAGGACTCAGAGGAGCCAGGGTATCTTCGCCAGCGCTCAGAACAAACTAGAAGACCTTTGGTTATTCTGCAAGGACTCACTCATCTCCACACAAACTTTCCATACATGGTCGAGGTATCTTGCCAAAACAGCCACAGGGGCAGTTGAATCCGACTGAAGAGAAAAGGGGGTGACAGGAGGGAGGATGAGGCAGCAGAAAATGGTGAAGACAGCAACGGAATGGAAAATGGAGCGAGAGAGAGAGGGAAAGCCCAAAGGGAAGAGGTGGGGCAGAGCTACCTAAGAGAGGAAGCTGGGACCAGCATTCCACCGTCTACTCCACTCAACGGCCACAGTCCCATACATTATTAGAACCCTACTGGATCACACCAGCTATCCATCTAGTCCAACATCCTGTCTTGCACAGGAGACAACCAGTTCCCCCGGAGGGCCAACAACCGGGCGGAGAGGCTGAGGCCTTCCCTTGATGTTGTCACCTGGCACTTGTGTTTAGAGGTTGACAAATCTGAATACAAATCCTCACCACCTGGTGGTCATCACATCACTTTAAAGATTCTCCCCCTCCACCCTCCCAGCCTCTATATATAATAAGCGGTAACAGAAAAGAGAAACTCAGTGTTTCCATTTGGAAGAGAGAGAGAGAAGGGAGAAAAAACTGTGTCTTGCCTGTGCAGCCCAGAGGTAGTCCAGACGTAGCTTCAAATCCACCTGTCTAGAATGAAGTGCTAAAGCACAGGAAAACAGCAAAATGGCTAATATGGGTTCATAGCCACGTATATAAAAGGAGCCGCCCCTTTAAAAAAAGAAGAAACAAAGGGAAATTATGTGTATTTTATCCGATGTGGTCCACAAAAGTTACATGCCCTCTGAAATCAATTATTGCCCTCCGAAATTACTGGGATTCAAGACTTGCTCTCTGGCTGACTAATGGGGCAGGATGCCTGGAGCAGCAGCCTGTGCTTAGAAAAGGCGGGGAAAAATGACAGCCCACAGAGAAGGTAACAACAAGCTTTGAACAGGATGGAAGAGCTGCCTCTCGCCTCCCAACTCCTCCTGTTTCTCCACTGCTGCCTTTTGCTTTCTACTAGAACAGGCAGAAGACAAGGATGAAAGAAAATAGGAAAATCACCAGCAGTGGCTGCAGCCCTCATAATCAGGGGTGGAATTCCAGCAGGAGCTCTTTTGCATATTAGGCCACACAACCCTGATGTAGCCAATCCTCCAAGAGCTTACAAAAAAGAGCCTTGTAAGCTCTTGGAGGATTGGCTACATCAGGGGTGTGTGGCTTAATATACAAGGAGCTCCTGTTAGAATTCCACCCCTGCTCATAATGGTTGAAGATTAGGTACACAAGGACGTTTTATTATGATTATATTCGCCACTGGAAGGGAAGGTGGTATGGTATAGCCCAGTCTCATCAGATCTTGGAAGTTAAGCAGGACTGGTACCTGGATGGGACACCGCCAAGGAGGATTCTGCAGAGGAACAGTTAGATCTGAATCCAGATGCACCTTAGAGACCAACAAGAGATTTAGGGTGAAAACTTATACCCTGAAACTCTTGTTGGATCTAAGGTGCTACCAGACTCAAGTCTAAACAGGGATGGAAGTCTAGCAAGAACTCATTTGCATATTAGGCCACATACCCCTGATGTAGTCAATCCTCCAAGACCTTACAAAAAAGAGACTTGTAAGCTCTTGGAGGATTGGCTGCATCAGGGGTGTGTGGCCTAATATGCAAAGGAGCTCCTGCTAGAATTCCACCCCTGAATTTAACTATTCTTACAGACCAACACAGCTACCCTTTGATACCGTCTTCAGAGGAAGGCAATGGCAAGTCACCTCTGAACATCTCCTGCCTTGAAAGTCCATTACTTGGACCACCATAGGTCAGTTGTGACTTGATGTCAATTATGTACGTATACACATGTAGTACCAGGGCTTTTTTCGTAGCATGAACTCCTTTGCATATTAGGCCACACACCCGATGTAGTCAATCTTCCGGGAGCTTACGGTAAGCCCTGTATGAAGAGCCCGGAAGCTCTTGGGAGGCTCGGCTACATCAGGGATGTGTGGTCTAATATGCAAAGGACTTCCTGCTGCAAAAAAAGCCCTGCACAGTGCCATCAGTATAACAGTACTTCGCATTGGGTGGGATCACACTGGGAATTTGGCATGGCAGTATCCCAGCTTTGAAAAAGCCGGATACTTTGATCCATGCCATGGCAATCACACGGCCTCTGCCCTTCTGCCAGAAGATAAAAATATAAATTCAACAGATTCCGATGTGTAAATATGGAACAATACAACCGACACTGGAAATATTATCCCACCGAAGTGTATACAAACATATATTTTAGTGACAAAGACTTCACAACATTTAAACATACAGTAATGCTGCCGTAATAGCAGCTGGTTACAAAACGCAATCACGGATGAAGTCTAATGGTGAAAAAGTCCACACAACTCCACGTATAGGGCAAAGCCCACTTCCTGTGCACATCTCTATGCCGTGTCGTCTCCTGTGCTGCTACCAAGGAATCAAAAAAATTCCACTGGAGAGAGTTATGATTATATTCACCACTGGAAGGGAAGGTGGTATGGTATAGCCCAGTCTCATCAGATCTTGGTGAAATTACGGTTTCTTCCTTGTCCCTTCATCAGCCCGATCTCTTCACAAACATCATTTCACAGAGCCCCAGAGAAATACTTTTGCTTTTGGATCAACACATTTCTTTTTTTGCTCTGCCCCCAGTCAGAAGAGGCACAGGCTGCCCACGAGCAAGAGGAACATTCAGACTGCTCCTGCATGCGCAGGGTGTGTGCATCATGCGCTCTGGCTGTTCAGACAGCCGGGAAACTTGCCCTGCGTATGTTTTAGAGATGTAATCCAGTCCCAGCCTGCCCTAAGATGAGATAAGTACAGGTGGGACTCAGGGGGCAGGTGTGCACATGTGATTGCATACATTAAATCTGCAGGGGAGACATGGCTAGGTCAGGCCAAATCTCTTATGCGATCTCATTCGTTGTTCATACAAGAAACAGACAGAAGCCTGTTCTAGAAAGTGAGTAGGGAAGACCAAGTGGGGGAAAAGAGAATGGGACAGGTAAGAATAACCAGTGATGAATTTGTGCTCATGTACAGACATAGGCTTTGCTTTGCAACAGAGGACCATGATTAAAGGCTGCATCTCCCAATGAAATGCAATAATGATCAGCATTGGTTCTGCACCCAAGAATCCTTCCCCCAGGCTAGAATCCCTTCTTCATCCTCCCAAAAGGGAAGGGGTAAGAAATAGAAACCAGTGGTAAAATCTTCTTTAAACAGGCACGACACTTACCCCACTGCTTTTCGATATCCGCTGAGTTCCAAAATGAGTATGTACAAAATTGTAACAAAAAGCAGGAGGATCATTTTTGGCAGGGAAGAGACGCGTAAAAATATTGCCAGGGTCAGAGTCCCGACCACGCAGGAGAGGAACGCATAATGGGCTGCGTCACATGGAAGTTCGCTCATTGTTTCGTTCGTCCCACCGGGAGAAATGATAACTATGGAACTGCTGGAATTAGAACTCCAGACCCAAGGCATGCAACTCACCTGGAAGAAAATGGGAAGCGGAGAGATGAATTTTTTAAAAAAATGATCTGTGGTTGCTTGCAAGAATAAGTAAGACAGGCTGACTGTGCACATGGATACCCATCATTTGAAGGAAGTGGCATGCACATGTCCATGAGCCTTTCTCAGGGCAACACAAGAAAGAGAAACTTCATATAATCTCATGGCTCCTCAAACACAGTACTTTTGACTGGCATCAGATAACGTAAGACCTTTCCTGACATGCACTGGGAGCTATGACTAGTCGATCCTGCATAGTTGCCATATTATGACTAGTGACAACATGGCTATTTACCATGCACGATCAGCTTCAGTATGTACAAAAATGACCACCGTATTTTTCATTGTTCATGTCCATGCAGATTATTTATTTATTTATAATTTATTTTTTTTTAAAAAAAGGTAAAGGTAGTTCCCTGTGCAAACACTAGTCATTTCGAACTCTGGGGTGACATATCACGTTTTCACAGCACTTTTTAACGGAGTGGTTTGCCATTGCCTTCCCCAGTCATCTGCACTTTCTCCCCAACTATATCCTTGTGAGGTAGGTTATGCAGGTCCAAGCTGGGTACTCATTTTACCAACCTTGGAAGGATGGAAGGCTGAGTCAACCTTGAGCCAGCTAGCTGAACCCAGCTTCCGCCGGGATCAAACTCAGGTTGCGAGCAGAGCTTGGACTGCAATACTGCAGCTTTACCACTCTGTGCCACGGGGCTCTTTTATAATTTATAACAATAATTTATATTTATAATTTTATAATTTATAACTTTTATAATTTATAAACTTTATAATTTAAATTTTATAATTTATAACAATAATTTACATATAATCATAATTTATAAGCCACATTTCTCACTTGGACTCAAGGTGGATTACACAGTCGGTCAATACAATCAACCAGGGGAGGGGGGGGTTTCGGTAAACAATACAATAAGATTTGCGTTGAAGAACCAATCAGAAATCTACAAACGCAACTGAAGCAAAGCGTCAGTCTTACCATGTACATGAAACGACCCTAGTTTCAGCACAGTCCTCTGTGATTTATCCAAGTAACTTTGTGAATCGTTTTGGACAGTGCTACCTGATTGCCTGCATAGAAAAGCCTTCTTGAATAATTCAGTTTTGTATCATTTGCAGAAGGCCAGGAGAGGGGATGCCTTCCTTAACTCCTCACACAACATGGAGACAGCACATTATCAGGAGGATTACAGGTACCATGTGCTCCCATTACAGGTAGCACGTCCCATTTTGGGAGGGACAGTGGCTCAGTGGTAGAGCATCTGCTTGGTAAGCAGAAGGTTCCAGGTTCAATCCCTGGCATCTCCAACTAAAAAGGGTCCAGGCAAGTAGGTGTGAAAAACCTCAGCTTGATACCCTGGAGAGCCACTGCCAGTCTGAGTAAACAAGACTGATGGTCTGATTCGGTATAAGACAGCTTCATATATATGTTCATTACACATGGTTTGTAGGCTCCCAGTAGGCATTACCGTGAAGTCTTAAAAGGGCTACATTTGGCTAAAAATCACGAAGTGTTGCATAACTGATAACTTTGTGATGTACATACATGTAAATTGGAGACCTACTGCATGTAAAAATGGATTCCCTGTAGCGGTACAGTCAGAAGTACAATGCAGAACAATTGGAGACCTACTGCATGTAAAAATGGATTCCCTGTAGCGGTACAGTCAGAAGTACAATGTAGAACAATTTGGCTCTTAGGCCTTCCAAGAATCTAGGCTTGAAAATTCCAAAAATCAACATATATACAATGGTTTTTTGTTAAAATTATTATATATGTTGTGGTTTAATCAAAGTTCACAAATATGTTCACTGACCTAAGTAAGAGCATCTCTCCAATGACTGACGTATTTATTCATTGAGATATTTATAGCACACTTTTCCTCCAATGGGGAGCCAAAGTGGCTTACAACAGTCTTGTGCCTTCTTCTGTTGTCCTTATAACTATATCCTTGTGAGGTAGGTTAGGCGGGTCCAAAGTCACTCTGCAGGCTTTCATGGCAAGATGAGGAATTGGACCACGGTCCCCCGATCCTAGTCCAGTACTCTAACCATTAAACCACACTGTCTCTCAATGTATATATCTGTTTTTAATCTGTTCTTGCTCTAAGGAATTCAGGGCAGCAGACAGCCTTCTCCCCCATCACCCCCCTTCTTGTCCTCACAATAACCCTCTACTGTCCATTGGGTTAAGACAGAATGGCTGGGCCAAGGTCACTCAGGGGCATGGCTCAATGGAAGAGCTTAGCATACAGAAGGTCACAGGTTCAATCCCTGGCATTTACAGTTAAAAGGACCAAACAGTAGGTAATGGGAAAGACCCCTGCCTGAGCCCCTGGGGAGCTGCTGCCAGTCTGAGTTGACAATACTGACCTAGATGGACCAAGGATCTGATTCAATATAAGGCAAGCTTGTTGAAGAATTTAGGGCCTGAGTGAGACTAGTGAGTGAGAGGCCTTCTCCATCATAGCAAATGGGGGTCTAATACAGTTAACTTGTATTCCTTGGTTCAGCATTTCGACAAGGCTTTGCTGTTTTTTTCCAAGCAAATGCTGATGCACTCTCCTTAGGGAATAGTTTTTCAAGTCCAGGGTGCCAGCCCCAAAGCCTAAACATCTAGATATCAGCATATGAGACTGTGGTTTTTCTTTGACACAAAGGGTGTCTAGATCTTTCTGATCCCACAGATTATGAGTTGACTCCAAGCAGAATTCAGTAGGCCATTGAGGGGCATGGTATGGTTCTTGTCAACTCATCCCAAATCTAGATCAACAGCTACCCAAGATTCTACAGATTCCTAGTAAGGCATACAATGGGTGTTTTTTATTTACTCTGGGCTGCATTTCAACAGCCCATCTGTGACTCTGTGGGGTTTTTGATCTGCAGCCAGGAATATTTCTATTCAGTGCATGCTATCTTAGGTATTGGTTTGTTTCTTTGGTACATTATGCATTGAGATTTGGTGCATTATGCTATGTTTTCTGCTACGTGTGGTCAAGGAGTAAGGTTCAATAGTGTGAAGCAACCAATGTTCCCTCTTAAACTGAGTTAGTGTGAGCTAGCTCACAGTTTTTTAGCCTTCAGCTCACACATTTTTGTCTTAACTCATGAAAAATGGCTCCAAAGCAAACCAATTTATGCAGTAACTCACAACTTTAATGTCAGTAGCTTTTTGATCACAAGACTCCACAGCTTAGAGGGAGTATTGGAAGCAATTGTCCTGTTTGTGTGTCTCTCTCTCTCTGGGATCATTCAGTCTCTCGCCAGCTCAATCCAGTCCACTGAACTCTAGTGAGGCAATTTCTCAGGCAACTTCCTGCGCACCAGAATTCCTCAACACAGCTTCATAGGGTTAAGTGGAGATTTGAATCCTCTCTGGACCAACTAGCCACTGCACCACCCTGTCTGTCCACAGCACAACCGAAGCCAATGACATAACGCACATCTCTAAGAACAACATCGCAGCTGGTTTACTGTACTCACCACACAGCTTTGTGCCACTGAGTAAATTAAGATCACAATAAAAACACACAAAACGGTTCGAATTTGTATTGTCAGGCACCCTGGAAAACACTGAAAAAGAGAGAAAAAGTATTGGAAATAAAGTAGTGCTTAAAAGCCATTTTTAAAAAATCCCCCAAGGTGGGTGTTGCAGCCTTTCCAAGGGAGTCTATACAAATTGGAGGTAAGCAGGTGAATTGCACTGCTGCTGTAATGCATGAAGTCAAGGCAATGACCATGACTGATGGTTTATAATAGTGATTGATATTTCAGCAGATTCCAATTTGTGATAACTTCAGCAAATTAAGCATCAGTAATCCATTCTGTTAATGACTGAGAATCTTCTTCCATTAGATCTGCAGTGGGAAGGTGGACAAAAAGCCCTTCATGCGTTTTTAAAAAGCGGGTTTGTGCCCAGAGTGTTTCAAGGGCACCTCTATTAACAAAATAGCTGAACGCAATTAAAAGAGGGCAAACGAGGGGATTAGGGTCAGCTCTAAGATAATGTGTGGCGAAGCGGCCCATTGGCTGATTTTGGGAGAGCCGTCAGAAAGCAACAAATTGCCAAATATGGAGTTTATGATTACGCTTTAACCCCATGGAGGCGCCAGTTCTATTTTCCACTTCAGGTACCAAAATATTCTAGATCCTCTCTGATGAGTGTGACCTATATTAAGACCCTCCCTTTCAAACAATGGAGTCTAACGTAGATAGATCCAAGTGGGCAGCCGTGTTGGTCTGAAGCAGGTAAAGGTGCTACTTGACTCTTACTTTGTTTTAATGAAGTCTAACGATTCTATAAGTGGATGTTCTGCATCTGTTGACATAGACGGCTATTATAAAACAGTACCCAAAGATTGCTCGGAAGGCACAACAGAAATGCCTGTCTCAGATTATTTGAAAATAACTGGCGGGTTTTTAATGACTCTTCTATTCAGTCTTTGTAGTTACACATTTGAATGGTTTAATATTATGTGGTGACATTATAGGATAATTTTAATAAAAAAAAATAACAAGAGTATTACGCTTATGTGATTGCTATTATGATGTGTGAAAATTTTATAATAGTTCTTATGAGGTTATTCATGTCATTTCATATAACAGGTAAGATAGATAAGATATAAAGTAATATATTATTAGAAAAAGCGAATAGGCCATTATATTGCTTAAGCTATTGGGTCATATATATTTTTAAGCTATGCTGCCATATATACTATGGCATGTTTCTTAAACTATATCACACTTTTCTTTTTTGTTTTTCTGCTGTTGTATACACATATATTTTAGCTATGGAATGGCCCTAACATTTGTGAAATTGCTCTACATTGTGTTTTTGGTAACTATGTTTTTATCTGTTTTTTCCCTTTCTCTTTTTTCTCTTTTGTATCCCTTTAAAAACCCAAAATAAAAATCTACTGATAAGGTTGGTCACTCCTTGGTATATTATGCATAGAGGGTGTGGTATTCAGTAAACAATACAATAAGATTAAGGTTGAAGAACCAATGAGAAATCTCCAAACAGAACTGAAGCAAAGCATCAGTCTTAGCATGCACACGAAACCACCCACATGCCTCTGCTGGTCGCACCTTGTGCTGGCTCCATTTACGCACCATCATCCTGCTCTCTCTCTCTACTTCCTCCTTCATGCACCTCCACCCAGAGCACCCTTCCACTGATCTTCCTTTCTCCTTTGTCTCCTTTCTCCTTCCCCATGTTACGCATCCCATCCACTCCATTCCCTCTTCCCTCACATGGTTCTCTTCCCCTCCCCTCATACTCCTCACAATTCCCTTTGTGTCAGTCCCTGTTCCTGTTTTCCTCTCAAACTAAGGTTGCCAACTCCAGCTTGGTGAATTTCTGGACATTTCAAGGCACAGCCTGAGGAATGTGGCGTTTGCAGAGGGGAGTTACGGTTGTTAAGTCTCCTGCTGTGGTGGGAGACCTCCTGCCAGAAACCCTCTCTTCCCACTGGAGTGGCGGTAAGAAAAATTAACAAACAAAAATCACCAGTCAACCCAACAATTTGACATCACTTCTGGTCTTTCCCTAGAAGGGATGTCTAATTGTTGCTGATGGTGCCCCCACCTCCATGTCCCTGGCTCCAGGACTACCATTAGCCACTAGGCACGGCCTGGAAACCATAGAGAGAAAGAACTCAGTTAAGATGCAATTCCATACATCCCCCCTCCCTCTAATGGTGCCATTTCCTCCAGAGGAACTGAGTGCAGTAGTCTGGAGCTCAGTTGTAATTCTGGGAGAACTCCAGCCCCACTTAGAGATTGACAAGCCTACACCCACGGCCGGCAGGTCCATTAGGCAGCCTTAGGTGCCTGCTTGGAGCACAGCCTGGTGGGGGGGAGAGTGCCAGTTTTGGTCCTCCCTCCCACCCTCATCCCTGGTGAAGGAAATATATGAGCTTGGTGGTGGCGTAGTTCACACAGTACGCCCCACCAGCAGCTGCCACAGCTCTGCCTCCCACACTGCATCAGTGCTTCCGAAAGCACAGATGCAACGTGGGAGGCAGAGCTACAGCAGCTGGTGGTGGGGTGTGCTGTGTGAACTGCACGGCTGCTGGCTGAGCTTGCCCTCACTGGGGGTGAGACTGGGGGAGGAGGGGTGTGAGTAGGGGCGGAGAGCTCTGCCTGGGGCACTGGATTTGTGCAGGCATCCTAACACCGGCACTGCCTGCGCCAAACTCACATCCTTTGGGGATGGTGGGGGGCTGGGCAGCTGTAATTAGGCACCATCTGGGGTTCTTCAGTAGTCAGTCCAAATTCTAATTCCCCCTCCCATGATGTGATGTACAGATATTGCTCTCCATTAAAAACAAACAAAAATGGGTTTGCAGAAATTGCATTTCCCCTGAGTTTTCAGAAACAAAGGCTTTATCCCACAATGGCCCCACCGTGTATGCTTTTTAAAAACCTGTACATGTTTGTGGCATACACTGTGTATAGCCGAGCTCTACGCTATAGTAGCATCTGCTCTACTCCCTCAGACAGATACTCACTTGAAGAATCTACTGAAGGCATTTTTGCAACTACTATATCCTCCTGATATGGTCCAAAAGTTAACTGGAAAGGCCAGAATGATACCCAGGAACAGCTTGCTATAAGACAAGCCCAAAGAAAATGACAACAAAACACTGCTGGTGGTCAGGTGTCTCTGAGTCGACCCAAAGTGCCGGTCTGTAATCAGCCATTGAATGCTGCAGGAGGAGTCTGGGTCCTCCATCCACAGCCACTCAGAAGAAGGGTTATATGAAGAAGAAGAAGAAGATATGAGATTTATATACTGCCCTTCACTCAATCTCAGAGTGGCTTACAACCTCCTCTACCTTCCTCCCCCACAACAGGTGGATGGGCCTGAGAGAGCTCTTCCAGAAGTTGCGCTTTCAAGGACAACTCTGCAAGAGCTATGGCTGACCCAAGGCCAGGCCTTGGATTCAACAGGAACTCACAGGAGCACAGCTCCTGAACCTTTCTGAGCGTTCCTCCTATTCCTCCCCACCTACCTTGTCCATTGAATAGTAGGTGCAGCTGCATAACAATCCCTGGATTAGGAGAGTGGGCCACCAGCCACCAGGGGTTTTGCCATGCTCCCAGAAGCCCTCATTGACCCCTGGAGAAGCCTGTGTCTCCCTTTCTCTACTTCTTATGTGGCTTATGTGTCTTTTTGACTGGGGGGGCAGCCCAGGAGAGCCCCAGGTGAGCGAGGCCTGCTTGGACTGGCTGGATTTCTAGCCAGCCCAAGCAGGCCTCTCTCACCCAGGGCTCTCCTTTCTTGTATTCGGTTGCTTTTGGCAGGGTGGTGGTGGCATATACTAATGAGTTATGCTAATGAGCTCCACCACCTATTTTTCTATAAAACGACCCATTCCAGCAGCTGCAAGTGGAAGGGTAGGGAATCAAGCCCAGTTCTCCCAGATAAGAGTCCACACACTTAACCACTACACCAAACTGGTATGAGCAGAGACAAGTTCCGCTTTCAGGATGGCAGGGGAAGCTCACTGCCTCTTGCCACTCCGCACCACACAAGCACTTTTAAGCCTTGAAAGAGCACTTTCTCTTACTCAATTAAATATTAAAGGGTAGGTATTTGTGAGTTTCCTGCATTATGCAGGGGGTTGCACTAGATGACCCTGGAGGTCCCTTCCAACTCTATGATTCTACAATGCTATGACATACAGCTCACAGCTCAAGCCAGCTCAGTGTATTATTAGCAACCTAATAACTGCCCCACCCCCCGGATATTTTTTGTTTGAGTCTACTGGCCCTGGAAAAAAAATCAGTATTTCCAAAAAATCTCAGATCCCAATACCATTATATTGTTAGGATCTGGGATTTTTTGAAAATTTTCAGATCCAATAGACCTGAGAGGAAAAATATTGGGAGGGCGGCTTCTGCAGCATGGCTTAAACCGTGCCACAAGAGAAGCTGTCCCCAGGATCTGCATGCAGTGGGGAGGTTTCTCGCCATCACACGCAGGCCTCACCGGGAGGGCTTCTCCTGTGGTGTGGTTTAAACCAAGCTCCAAGAGCAGCCAGCCCCAGCTGTGGTGGCGTGGATCTCTCAGCTCCCACCACCCCAGCTGATCCTCTGCGTATACCTGAATATACCCAAATAAAAGGGAGGGAAATCGGCTTTTATTTGGGCTCAGCTATACCAGCAGTCAATCAGATTCTCGGATTGGCTACTGGCTTAAATAGTAACCAAAACCCCCTTACCATTGTTTTTTTAGATATTGTTTCTGTTATGTATTGAACATAAGAGGTTATGCAGCATGGCGATCGCTACTGAAGGCGACCCCCGGGTCCCCGGATGTAGCTCGCCAGACGCCCCGCCCATCTAGATCTGTGGCGGGAAGCTTGACTGACCAGGATTGGCCTGGTCAGATGAGGGGGCAGTTCCAGGCAATGTATATAAGCGGGGCCCAGCCCACGGGCTTCCGCTCTTGTGATGTGCTACTGAATAAACTATGTTGCCTTCAAACCGTCTCGGTTCTCAGTACATTACAGTTTCCATTCGGCTAATGCCAAATTCACTCCCCAACCTACACAACCCATGTTGGACAGTGACACTTTCCTCATAAAGGCACTGGGGGCCCGACTCACAGACAGCCTGCTAACCTAGAACAACTTCTCACCAACAGTGATAAACTACTTAACGGTAATACGGACTCTGGTACCAAGGCCTGCAACAAACCAAGAAGCCATCTTTGCTTTCCTATAGATCCTAGCAACACCATCAGTGGGCCCAGGAATAGTAGCCGTGCCATCTCAGGTTCATATTTCTGCTCATCCTCTAATATGATTTATGCCATCGTGCATCAGCAATGCCCTTCCACCCACTACAATGGCCTAACAGGCCAGTCCCTTCAAGAAAGAATGAATGGACATAAGTCTGACATTAAAAGCCACAGCATTCAAAAACCAGTGGTGGGACATTTTAACCTTCCAGGACTTTCAGACTGTTTTCACACACAGCTTACCTCGCAGTTACAATCCTATTCCCTCCGCAGCGTCTGCTCGGATTTCCCACCATCTGCGCTGAAGTTACAGGAAGTGCTGCAGCTTTTGAGTAGCAAACGTAAACCGCTAAAACCCAGTTTACGTTTGCTATGCAAAAGCCGCGGCACTTCCTGTAACTCCGGCGCAGATGGTGGGAAATCCGACAGACGCTGCGGAGGGAACAGGATTGTGACTGTGAGGTAAGCTGTGTGCGAAAACGGTATCAGTTAATTATCTCAGAGGAGCAGCTCTCTTACAAAGGAATTTAAAAGGGAGATTAGGAAGCGAGACTGCTGAATTGCAACGGATAATGAAACTGGATTGAATCGAGACCTAGGTTTCCTGTCTCATTACCAAAGCTGATTTCTCTGCACCTACTACCTTATCACACCCAATCCAATTGCAGCTGCTATTGTCATTTGCCTGCTAATCTCATGGCATCTGAAATCACACCACACTCCAAGATATAAAGACAGATGGACTCACATTCTAACCGTATCTGAAGAAGTGAGCAGTGACTCACATAAACTCATAGTCTTCCACAAATCTTGTTAGTCCCGGAGATGCTCTTTTCTACTGCTATAGAGAAACACGGTTATCCAACTTGATCTATCTGCATATATGGCTATCAGACGTATAAATTATATCAGCAGAATTGCCAGAAAGTAACAGAGATTTGGCTACACAGCTCCCACATTGATTCGTCAGATATCTCTAGTAAGAATAAGAGATCATAGCATTTCAACTTACTTACTTGTACTCGAGTGACATGTAGGTACATGATACACGCCACAAGGAAGCATATGCAGAACACCAGGAGGACAAGGACTATGGTACTCCTAGAAGGAAGACACGAGAATGGGGTCGTGGAGTCAAAGACGCCAGGTTTTTCACTAGAACTGGCTAAGCATTTCAAACATTGTTCCTTGCACAATCAATAGGCATTTGAATTTCCCACTCTTTTGTGCTCACCATCAACGGAATCATCATTTATAACAATGCAATATTTATCATCGTGCTTAATCAATGGATCTCAGAGTCATTGTTCCTCTCTTGCATACCCTCTCAGGGTTTACCACTATTTCTTAATTGTGAGAAGGTATTTATTTATGATGAAGAAGAAGGGGAGGAGGAAGAAGATGAAGACGAAGAAGGAAAGGAGGATTTCATTCAGAGTCTCAGAGTGGCATACACAGGGCTGGCCCTAGATTATCTGACACCCTAGGCAAGGCTAACTTCCGGTGCCCCCTCTCTGCACTGATAGCCAATTTTCAAAAATGAAAAGCATAAAACTTGAAATTGTTCCCTGACCTGGATAGCCCAGGTCACTGTGTCAAATGGGGGGGGGGCACCCAATTCGGTGCTCCCAGAAGGCTGGTACCCTAAACCAGGCGTGGCCAACGGTAGCTCTCCAGATGTTGTTTGTCTACAACTCCCATCAGCCCCAGCCAGCATGGCCAATGGCTGCGGCTGATGGGAGTTGTAGGCAAAAAACATCTGGAGAGCTACCCTTGGCCACCCCTGCCCTAGACAATTGTCTAGTTTGTCCTCTCCCCACAACACCCTGTGAGGTAGGTGGGGCTGAGATAGCTCTGAGAGAAGAACTGCTCTTGAGAGAACAGTTTTGAGAGAACTGTGGCTTGCCCAAGGTCACACCAGTAGCTGCAAGTGGAGAAGTGGGGAATCAAACCCAGTTCTCCCAGATTAGAGTCCGCTGCTCTTAACCACTACACCAAATTGCCTCTCATTTACTTCATTTATACCCCGACTTTCTCCCCAGTGGGGACCCAGAGCTGTGTACATCATTCTCCTCTCCTCCAGTTCTGACTTCACAGTAATCCTGTGAGGTAAGTTAGGCCTAAGGTATGTGATTGGCCCAAGGTCACCCAGCAACCTTTCATGGCAGAGGGGGAGTTTGAACCTGACTCTCTCAGATCCTAATCTAACCTCTCCACCCCACCAGGTATATTCCTTTGTATGGGAAGATTTAAAAAATTTCACTGGTCAGCACTGGGCATGAAATAAACATCTACTAGAATTAGAAGCATCTTTCAACAAAACAGAAGTACTGATAGGCAGCATCAAACAGGGCAGGACTGAATTCACAATCAAGGATGGAAGAGGAATGTGGTCCTGTTGACACAGAACAGAGGCACATTCCCAGAGCTTCCTTTGTAGCAAGAACTCCTTTGCATATTAGGCCACACACCCCTGATGTAGTCAATCCTTCAAGCGCTTCCAGGGCTCTTCTTCCAGGGCCTACTGTAAGCTCTGGGAAGATTGGCTACTTCAGGGGTGTATGGCCTAATATGCAAAGGAGTTCCTGCTACAGAAAACTCCCTGCACATTCCCCTTGCAAAATGCATAAATAACTCGGCTATCAAAATCTCCCCCCTTTCGTGAATTTTCATAGCTGCTCATTTCCCACACTGTGACCTAAAATGGATTTGTCCTGATCTTGAGATCTTCAGATTATCTTTAGAAGGAAAGCGATAAGATCTAGATCAGGGGTCCTCAAACTTTTTAAAAAGGGGGCCAGTTCACTGTCCCTCAGACTGTTGGAGGGCCGGACTGCCGTCACTGTACAAGGCCGCGGGCTGTCAGTTCTCCGTCTTCTGCATCTCTCTCCCTTCCCCACACCACACACCCCGGCCTGGGAACTCACTTCACCTCGGTATCGCCTCATACTCTGTCTCCGCCGCCTCAGCCCAGTGCCGGAAGTGTGCATTGCTAATGCAAGTTTAGGTCGAACGTCACTTCCGGTCTGATTTTGCCATAACCTGGCGGGCCACATAAACGTCCTCAGCGGGCCGCATCTGGCCCGCGGGCCATAGTTTGAGGACCCCTGATCTAGATATTTAGCCCCTAGTGCTGCCTTCTGCAACGAGGGGAAACTCTGCTAACATTTCTATGCTCTACAACAGAGGTCCCCAACGTGGCGCCCGCCAGCATCTTTCCTGGCACCCGCCAAATGCTTTTACAATCAGTGGGCAGGGCCAAGTGGAGCTTATGCCCAGCAGCGCTTCTGATCGAATGTGCAGATTATTCTGCCTCAAATGGTGAGCAGTTACTATGAGAATTATGTGTGTAACTTTGCTGCCTGACATTTTGTGGGCGGCTTTGACTCCTGCAGCAGCCATTTTGTAGTTGCACTCAGGGGTTTTTTTGTAGTGGGAGCTCCTTTGCATATTAGGCCACACACCCCTGATGTAGCCAATCCTCCAAGAGCTTACAGAGCTCTTCTTACAGGGCCTACTGTAAGCTCTTGGAGGATTAGCTACATCAGGGGTGTGTGGTTTAATATGCAAAGGAGCTCCTGCTACAAAAAGAGCCCTGGTTGCACTTATCACCTGGTATCAGCATTTCAACCGTGCCTGCACATTTTCAAAGGTTGGGGACCCCTGCTCTAGAATAAGGACAGGAACAAGGACTAGTTTGCCCCCATCATTAGGACTGCCATCAGGTCTGATAAAAAAAAAATGCCCTTCCCCTTTAATAGAAATGCTGAAGCTTTTCATGGCATGGAGGCAAATATCCTGAATGTAAGATGACACTCCTAAAAACATTATACAGGTGGAAAAAAAATCAGTGCATTTGAGTAAATGCTGTATTATTGCTGGGCAAACAACATCTCAGTAAACTTCAATTAAAGGGACAGGATATTTTTCTCCTCCAGACAGCTCGCTCCTCTGCCTATCCCCAGATAAATGCACCAATTATATTCATAGGTTTTGAGATACATAAATTTTCTTCATGAGCAGCCATCTGCAGCGACCTAACTTTATTTTCAGTGAAGTCAGACAGCAAGCAATGGCCTATGCTTTCAAATAATTCCAGAGGCTCCAACGTATTGTCACAGATTCTTTCGAGGAACGAATTAAAAACCTTACGAATCCCAGGCATAATGAAGACAACTCATCCTTGACTAAAAATACACATTGCATTTAATTACAAACAGGAAGACTTACTGTGGGATTATTAAAAGGTAGACAAGGCCGAATAAGGCAGCTAGAATTAGTGACAAGACTACAGCACTGGTGAAATATTCGTCCTGAAGCTGGTGATACTAGGAAGAGGGAGAAGAGAAAAAAGACGTACAGTTATTCAGCTACATGCCCTGCACTTCCTGGCTATACGGAAACTTTAAAAACTGTTTTTGAAAACACAGTCCATGATCCACAACTACATGCTAGCTACTGGCAAGCACTTTGTCAATCTTGTACCATTGGTGAATGTCCTCACCCACTTACTCAGGGGTCATTTTGTAGAAAAACAGGTGGTGGAGCTCATCCAAGGATTGCTATGCAGCTGCACCTACTATTCAATGGACAAGGAGGTGGAACTCTCAGAAGGAGGAGGTGGAACTCTCAGAAAGGTGCAGGAGCTGTGCTCCCGTGAGCTCCCACTGAAACCAAGGCCTGCACTTACCCAATACGCTGGCCGTTTAGGCACACGTGCAATGTACACCTGGGAACTTTGTTACATTATTGATTTGCCATCGTGAGTTAATGTTGCTGTGAATTTTACGGGTTTTTCAATTGTGTTATTGTGGAAATTGTTTTTCATTGTTTTATTCGCCTGTTGTAAAGAGACCTGCCTTGAGCCCACTTGTGAGGGAGGGTAGGTAAGAAATCCCATTAATAAATACCGTAGATAATGAAATTAATTCTGTGGCCACACACCCTGTGGCCCACACCCTTGCCTCCTTCCTGGCTTGGAACTGGCAGAGAAGAGGGGAGGCCATTTTCCCTATAGTTTGAACTGGATTTCTAGGGTTACCAACTCCGGGTTAGAAAAGTCCTGAAGATTGGGGTGGTGGCTGGTAGCAATGGGGAGCAGAAGGACCTCAGTAGGGTATAATACCATAGATTAAACCATCCAAAGTGGTAATTTTCTCCAAGGGAACTGAACTCTGTATCCTGGAGATCAGATGTCATTTTGGGAGATCTCCAGGCCCTAACTGGAGGCTGGCAACTCTATAAGGAGCACTGGACAGTGCTCTGCTTGATGCCACAGACAAGGATGACGGCCTTTGTGGCATAGGGTGAGGGTGGTGCAGGGTAAGTGTCCACCAGATACCCCCTATTGTGGGGGGGTATCAGCGGGCACTCCTCTTCCTGATGCTGTTTAACACCCATATGCACCCCTCTGCCCAGCTGGCACAGAGCTTCAAGTCTGGGTATCACCAGTATGCAGATGACATCCAGCTCTATCTGTTATTGGGCAACCAATCCACCAATGCCGTGTACGATCTGGCCAGGGGATTAGAGGCTGTGGTGGGCTGGCTAAGAAAGAGCAAATTGAAGCCCAACCTGTCAAAGATGGAGGTTTTGTGGCTGCAGGGAATGGGGCCAGAGTTGGACTGCAGATTACTGGCTCTTGATGCGGCAACACAGACACCAGCCTCATCTATCAAGAGTCTGGGCGTGACACTGGATACCTCCTTTCAATGGAGGCCAAGGTCATAGGTGTTGTCAAGGTGGTGCTTTTCCATCTTCGTCAAGCCCAGCAACTGGCTCCCCTCCTGTTCTGTTTGGACCTAGCCACAGTAATCCATCCACTGGTCATCTCCAGATTAGACTACTGTAACTTGCTCTATGCTGGCCTACCCTTGAGGCTGACTCAGAAACTCCAGTGGGTTCAGAATGCAGCAGTGCGAGTCTTGTTGGGAACACCATGGATGGCACATATACAAACCAGCGCTGTGCCAGTTGCACTGGCTTCCGGTTGAGTATCAAATCAGATTCAAGGTTTTGGTTTTGACCGTCAACGCCTTGAGCAGTCTGGGACCAACGTATCTGTGGGACTGTCTCCTCCATTATGTTCAGGGTATGGCATTACGCTCTGCTGGTCTGCTGGTAACAATTTGCTGGCGACTCCGGTCCAGCTGTCCTCAACAAGGGCTAGGGCCTTTTCAGTCTTGGCCCCAACTTGGTGGAACTCTCTGCCAGATGACACCTGGGCCCTGTGAAATCTTGTGGAATTCCACAGGGCCTGTAAGTCAGAGATATTCTACCAGGCTTTCGATTGAGGATAGTGATGGCCGTCACCTTTCCCTTCCTTTTCTGTCCCCTCCCAGAATATCCCCCTCCCCCGGTATTCTCTGATATCCTGGAAGAAGGACTTAATTGGCATGATGTCATCAGGGTGATTTTATTGTAATTTTATTGAATTGTTATGTTTATCTGTGTATTTTTGTTTGTTTTTAACTTGAATTTTACAGATTACATCGCCCAGAGCCTGGTCTAGGCAAGGATGGGGTGATTAAGCAAATCAAATAAATCAACTACTACTGCTGCTGCTATTTTTGTTGCTATTGTTATTTGTGGAGCACAAATTAGCCTGGCTACTGCTGCAAGCCAAATGTCCTGGGCATCTTGAGTGTATATTTGTATTCTCACACATTCCCTGTATTTCAGATTTGTGAATGAACATGGTTTTAGTTCATACACAAACCGATGGGGTTTTCTGCTTGGGAAGAGGCAATGTATTGCACGGTCATTAAAAATAATTTAAAAAACCCTCTGTTTTTTCTAATTAATAACTTCCGCCTTTTTTTTTTGACCACGTCAGGATTTTGCCAAGTTATGAATTCTTTTGGAAAGTTTCTGCAAAACCAGAGTTCTGACATCCCCCCCCCCCCCCCCCCCGGTTTTGAAGCTGGAATAAAAATAAAATATGTTCACTCAAAGCAGCTGAAAAAGAAGCTGAGCAGAGCCACAAGAATCATTCTGATTAAGAAATTAACTTATATGGGTTTCACCAGACGGCATGCTTTAAGGAAACACTGTGCTCTGTAGGCAAACCAAACAGGTCTGGTGAGCTGTAACCAGATTGTTCAAGATTCTGGAATAGCAGTAGCTCCATCCAAAATCAAGGGTATTCATCTCAGGGGGGAGGTGGGGGAGCTGCATTGCCCTAGTAAGAGATCATTTGAACAGACGTACACATTAGTACTTAGCCATGCTGAGGAAGATCATGTAATCATCGACTGACACACACCATGAGTTTGTCTTTTCTTGAATCCTCAGAACTGCATTGTTTCATTTTTCTTTTCAAGAACTTTGCAATTAAAGCACAAATACTATAACTACAGTTTCTCCTTGAGACAACTGTCTTTCTGAACGAAACTTCCAAACTGTATTGAGGCCATGGTAGCCCAAGCTGCTCGGTTACTTTAAGTTTATTTTTAACACACTTTTTAAATTAAACAAATAACCAGCCCATTATTGAATAAAGTGAAAGGGGAGGAGGTAAAATCACTGATCCAATGAGAAAGAGGGAAAGGACATCAAATTGGAACCAGCTACCTTCCCCCCCTGAATCTTGAACAGTTCCTGCGCCAACTGCTACCTCTGTGCCACCTAGCTTTTGTACATGTAGAGCCGAAGAAGTTCTTTTTTTTATGGCCAAAGAAGTCCTCTCCTTCTTTTCACCAGCAGAAAAATCCGGTCACATCCAACCCATTAGCCATATTTTAAGATGCTGCAAAACCATCTTCCTTGGGCTAGAAGTTTCAAAGAACCTGTACAGGAAGGCCCTGCTATGAGATCCTTCCATTACATCTTCCCTCTCTTCTACATTACTGATATTCAGACATGCTAGCTGAAAAGCAATCGTGATGGAATGGTGGTCGGGGAGGAAAGGGTCATCACGTTGCAGCCGACATGGCCACTCGATAGGGTTGTCAGGGCAAGAGACATTCAGAGGTGGTTTGCCGTTGCCTGCTTCTGAGTAGTGACCCTGGAAGCTAAGCAGGGTTGGCCTTGGTTAGTACTTGAACTTCCGTTAGCTCTCTCTTCAGTTCTCTCTTCAGATCTCTTGCTTAGCTTCCAAGATCTGAAGAGAGAACTGCACGTATGATTTATCAAGATTTTTTCTTCATGGTGTTTTAACGATGCTCAGGAAAGCATGCAGCACAACACAGAACGCCTCCCACAAATTCTACTGTTACTTAGCTTTATAATCATACACCACTTTTCAGCTGCAGTGGTTCTCCAAAGCGCTTCAGAATCATGATAATTGGTGGGCTAAGGGGATTCAATCATATGGACGAATCCTTCTTCGCAGTATCAATCAGCGTGTGCTCAGTGGGACACGCATCTATGCACGAGGAGAGGGTGCAGAGTATCTGGAAACTGAAGCAAATGCAACATGTTCTTGCTTCAGAACCGATTCCTAGCAAAATCAGAACGAAGGAAGGGACCCAGGGCAGAGCAAACTTCCAGAATGTCAAGGGACAGGATGAAAGAAATTTGCTTATGTCCAGCTGCAATACAGAAAACTTTTCTTGGAACCTTGTATTTTATGTATGTACTAGGAGTAAGGCCTGATGTGAAGAAAATAATTGATTTGGAGAGTGGACTGTACGGCATTATATTCCCCGAGGCCTTTCCCTTTCCGGACAAAAGCAGCCTGGGTTGCCCAGCAACAGCCTCCGGCCAGCACTTCCCAGGGGGCAGCCATGGGCTTTAAGGAAACACTCCCAGCATGGCCTGGCCTTTGGCTATTTCTGTGACCGTTGGAGGCTGTGTGTGCTGGGAGGCCTTTCATGGGGCTGCAGTAGCTCTGCATCCCTTTCTGAGGCCAGCTGACAGAGCGGACACAGAGAAGAGTTGGAGATGTGGCTGTTTCTGAGGTAAGACTGCTTTTGGCAGTTTGTTCAACACTCCTGGGTCTGCAGTAGGTGGAGGCAGGGGAGTCAGCCAGTGGGAGGCCAGAGACGGTGACCAATGTGTGATGGGCTGATAGGTGTGTTCCTAAGGTTGGAGGCACCATTGAAAGAAACTGACTTTTTGTCCAGTCCTTAAGGGGGCAACTGTATCCTCCAAATTCTCCTACTGTAGCTGTTAATCCCTACTTGGAAAAGCTGCTTGACATATCACAAAAGAACTCCTGAATTTCCCACTCTTGGTTTTATTGCGTACGTTTTTGAGCCTGCAGGTACCTTTGGAATTCTGACTAACAGCAATGGGCACAATAACAAAATGGCTGCTGCTGGAGGTGGAGCCAACCATAAAATGTCAGGGCTGTATACAACCCTAATACACACCATCTAATTGGCCTCCCTGCGCTCACTGCATCCTCTAACTTAGTCTGTGAATGATGTTTAAATCACTGATGCCGCCTTTTCTCATTTTTATATAATGGTTTTAACCGCTTAATTCTTAACTGTTTTATGGTGTTGCAATCCGCCCGAAGCCCATCTCGGGAAAGGGTGGACTATAAATTCACAAAAATAAATAAAAATAATAATAGTAACTCTTCAACATTTCAGGCAGAAACTCTATTTAACAGGATGCCTTTTAATTGGCACCTCCATTCAGAAGCTCTGCTGGAAAAAAGCTTTACCTGGCACTGCCCAATTTCTGAATTTACTTGGCAGGCACCAGGAAAGGTGCCAGCAGGCCCTATCAGGCCCAAGTTGAGAACTCTTGGTGCATCTTTTAATTCATTAGCCACCTTGGTTACAATGCAGGATACACATGAACATATTCCATGTGGCTTTTGCCCACAAATGTCCCATGATTCCCAGCCTTTTTGGATAATCAAAGCCCTCCCCACCCCAGCCTTTTAATCAGCCGAAAAGCTGGCTGGATCGAACGCTATATCTTGATAAAGGCCTTGAGCATGAGTAAAACCTTTGTTTAAAGAAACTTTGGGGGCAAAAACTGAAAAAAATGCAGCTTCTTTTTTTTCTACAACCAATGAGGTCAGTTTAAAAAACAAACAAACACAACTTACTTTTTGCTCACGTTCCATCTGTTTATACTTCAGGGTAAAAAAATTTAGGTCTGCCATCTCCGACTCCGTTTGCCGGGCCTCTATTAAACGGCTAATGTATCGGTTCACTCGCGTTCCAGGAGTGTTGTATACAACGTTAGCAGAAAAAGAAGAGCGGTTCCTGAGCTTTTCAGAGGCTGTCCTTAATGCTCTCCTCTGCGGCAGAAACAAACAAAACATGTCTTTACCGTATCTGTTAACCATCTTAAGCCCTGCATCGGGAAAGGTGGGCATATAAATTTATATCCTGGACAAAGCTCTGACGGCTTGAAAGGTACATCAAAACACGCAGGTGGGCTTACCGAGAAGTAAAAAGGATCTCAGAAGGGAGCCCCTTTTCACTGATAAGCCTCGGGCCATTCTTCCCACATTCATGTCCTGTACCATCATCTCTGACAGAAAAATGACTAAAAGTGGGAAGACAGTGGCTGCCTTTTAGACAGAATTTTAGTGGCTATCTGGAACATTCTCAGCAGCGGCTTTTATGTGAAATGTAGTATACCCAGGGGTGGAATTCTAGCAGGAGCTCCTTTGCATATTAGGCCACACATCCCTGATGTAGCCAATCCTCCAAGAGCTTACAAAAAAGAGCCCTCTTAGCTCTTGGAGGATTGGCTACATCATGGGTATGTGGCCTAATATGCAAAGGAGATCCTGCTAGAATTCCACCCCTGAGTATACTTGTGTGTGTGAAAGAGAGTGCTGAGAGTTCCAGTCTTCAAGCGAGACAGGCTGTTATGACTGGGTCATGTTGGTAGAAATATCGAGGGGTGTGTGTGTGTAATGGTGTCTTGGGACAGCCACAGAGCTTTCAAACTCTCGGTGGGTGCAAACGAGGCACTGTGGGGACCATTGATCCTCAGCATGTATTCCTGGATATACGGGCTTGCCTATTTTTCAAACAGCCGCCATTGCAGCTCTAAGGATGGCCAGTGAAAGCACAAATGTGCCCCTTTGCGAGCATCGCTACAGACACATTTCTTGGATCTAACCAAAATACAAGCTAGGGCTGAACGTCTTTGCCTTCGTGTGCAACACATCAGCAAACTGTAGCCTTGCAGTCTGTCCCCAGACTGATGAATTAAAGTTAGTTTTAGGCATGTCTTGCTCCCCCATCCTTGTGCCAAGAATCATGGGGTGAAGGGGAGGGAAGGAAGCACCAGGCATACCATCAACTCCGGTACCAAGCTGGGTTTGCACATGTTTTTCCATAACATATACAACATGCAATAACTGCTTTGTCTGTGCCACTTCTTCATTTGTTATCCTATAGCTGACTGTATGGCAGCTAGCCAGTGAAGCAACTGGGGCCTTGGAATAATAACTCATGTGATTGCAACAGTATATTTGTGAGGCTACGGCTTGAGGTGACACTCCAAGTTCTGTAAAGAATGGAAATCAGGACACTATGAGACTGTCACAGATAATGCACTGATCAGGCTTAGCAAGGGCCATGGCCAAGAAGTGGGCAAGAGGAAGGTCACTTGTTTAGTCTTCCCAAGACTACCCGGAGAAATAGGGACAAGGCAGGGTATGGGCTTTTTTTGTAGCAGGAACTTCTTTGCATATTAGGCCACACACCCCTGATGTAGCCAATCCTCCTGGAGCTTACAGGGCTCTTAGTACAAGGGCCTGCTGTAAACTCCAGGAGGATGGCTACACCAGGGCTGTGCAGCCAAGTATGCAAAGGAGTTCCTGCTACATAAAAAGCCCTGGCAGGTAATGTCATCCTGCAAGGGGAGATGACATGGGATGGCTATTTCCAATTTTAATAGTTCCAATCAGACCCACCTTGCACACACCAGACGGTAAATTTGTTTAAATATGCTACGGAATGCAGGTCCCCCCCCCTTTTTGGAACAGCTGAAAAACCAAGGAGCAAAGCCATGTAATATCACCACCTAGTGGCAAAGGAAAAAATATGATTTATTTATCACCCGTTCCTTGGGGTTCATGCTGAGTTTTAGAGCCTAATTAATGTAGTGCGTGGGTCTTTGGAGGGAACAGTGGCAAAAAAAGATAAAATCCTAATAAAAGAGAAGCTTCCCGCTTGAATCTCCAAATGCCAACTCAGGCTATTTTACGGACCATTCAACATTTACTCTTGGATTTAGACTTTTTGTGCCAACTTTTTGGGTCCAGATGACAGGCATAAAGAAATATTGCAGCAAGTGCCCAAGGCAGGTATTCTGTTCAAGGGCACTTTTCTGCCAGATTTCATGCAGGACATTTTGGGGGGCTGCCCTGTGCAAACAGGCAAAGGCAAGTATTTCTCTGGATTCCTTTTTAACCACTTCCCGGAAATAAATCACTTCAGCATTTTACAACCCTGCCATGATAAGACCAAGACAGTGGGTAAAGCATTATAGAACTAGAGAACAAGACTGACATCTTTGTTTTGTGGAAGGTTGCATTTAGTGGAAATCTTTATTATTGTATTACTAAATCTTTACTGTTTTCCCCAAATCTGTTATCCTCAAGGAAGAACCTAACTCCATCCAGAGGGGAAAGCTGCAGGGCACACAAAGGCAGGGAGTGGGTTAGGACTGAGAAGAAAAGTGAGCATCTATTGCCAGCAGGCATGGAAGCAAGATTTCCTTCTAGGCCAGGGGTGCTAAACTGATTTGTTAGGAGAGCCATCAGACATAAATGAGACCTTGTTGGGCCGAGACGTGTCAGGCCGGGCCATGTGTGTATCTATTTAAGATTAAGTAGCAGAGATATAAACTTTATAAACGACACACACAAACACAATTAAAGATTTTTTTAAAAAAAACATAAAACAAAACATGCTTAAAACATTAGCACTCATTAGTCTTAAAGATGCTTTCTTTGTATTTCTCCCATGGGATCCAGGGAACTGGGCAAAGGAAGCTCTGGCTTTTTCCTTCCTTCCCCAGGGGACCAGGAGGGAGAGGAGCCTCAGCCAAGAAAAGGAAGAGATTCTTGACTCAGTTGCTCTGCTGTGTGATTGAGAGAGTCCGGCAAAGCAAGCTATTCTCCCCCCCCCTTTCCTCCCCAAGGGAGGAGCTTCAGCCAATGGAGAAAAGAAAGGTTTTGTTCTGTAGCCCTTGTGCAATTAAGCAAGCCTTGCAAAGGAAGATGTTATGCAGAAGGAAACAGATGACAGCCAGTTGCTGGGGGGCCTGACTGGAGCCCTCTAGGGCCTGATTCGGCCCCTGGGCTGCATGTTTGACACCCCTGTTCTAGGCTGTGCTATGGACATCTGCAGCAGATTCACATCTCAATTGTTTTTCTGCAATAAGAGCTTCTATTAATAATTTTCTTTGACCCCTGAGGCAGGTGACTCGCACATCGTCATCTGCTGCAAAGGTGGTTTCCATCTTTCTAGCGTTCTCCTTCCCACCCAACACCCAACAGATTTTCTTTCCTTGTTGGTCAAAGGATTTCCCTGGCTATACACCTAATGGTGGAGCAGGCTAGTTAAGCCCATTTTGTCCTTCCAACATGGCAATGAGATCAAGAAGCAGATCCTTCTCCTGTCTCATACAACCAAGGAAGTCTTAAGTTACGCCCCCGACACTCTTTGCCCTCAGATTGACAGAGAAAGAAGGAAGAGATTAGTGTTCAGTTGCCAAATTAAAGGTACGTTACCTTGTCATCATCTTCACAGGTCATGACATTGGAGAAAGGTATCTCAGCTTTGAACATTTTACGGCAATGCATGAGTTGGACCAGCAGATAACAGACAGTCTTGAACTTCATCCTTTTGGCAGGCTTTATGTCTGAGAGAATAAGCCCTGGAAATATCTGCAAGGATATTTAAAAGAAAGATGCATATTTTAAGTTAGAGAATGATAAGTTATTGATTTATTTTTAAATAAACCTGGCGTAGGACTAATGTACAGAAAAAGCAAACGATTGGTCCACCACCACATATTTCAGAAGTATAATGCTTCCATAAATGTGCAATACAGGCACTGTCCACAAGGAAGTTTTCTTGCACCAAACCCTTTTTGACTACTGCATTTTCATCCTGACAGGAGAGGTAGGGGTTAGCCATTTCACCCACACAACCGCCCAGTGGTGTGGGTTGGGCTGAGAGACAGAGATTGGCTCCAAGACCAGAAATCAAGACTGATGTTGGAATCCTCCCCACCCCTTGTTGTAGAGCACACACGATTATTCATCAGCAGCATCTGTTTTGTTCATTATGAAGCACTGGTGGTGGAAAGTGCTGTTGAGTTGCCGCTGACTCAGGGAGCCCCAATAGGGTCTTCAAGGCAAGAGTTTGCTGTTATTTGGCTCTGTGTAGTGACCATGGACTTTTTGTGGTCCCCCATCCAAGTGGGCTGATCCTGCTTAGCTCCAGAAATTGGATGAGATCAGGCTAGCCTGGGCTATCCAGGTCAGGGCAGAGATAAATGTTTAGCATCCCCTGCCTCTGCAGAGTGTACCTAGACTTCCTTGGTGGTCTCTCATCCAAGTACTAACCCTAGTACTCAGAAGTACTCATCCAAGCACTAACCCTAGTACTAACCCTGCTTAGCTTCTGAGATCTAATCACATCAGGCTAACCTGTGCCGTTCAAGTCAAGGCATGATGAGGCATGAACTCCCATTATATATTCTTAAAGATGTTCTTTTTGTAATCTAAGATTGTATGGGGATATTGTGCATGTGTGTGGGGGGGGGTCATAAAAATACAGACATAGCTTATGGAAATCAAACTGTCAATATAACCATATGTCTATTATGACTCATGAAATACCAAGGCATATAGTCAAAGTATTTAGTTGCCCTTACAACTGTCAGCCAAGTGTGCATCTTGAATCTGTCTTTGACGCTTCCTATGATCTCTTAGGTCCAATTCTGCTATAGCCTCGAAATGGAGTGAAAACGGAATGGAGCCGCTTGCCTGGCTTTGAATCATTTTTGCCATGCCAAACACACACGAAAACACAACCGTCAGGCGGAACTTGTGGAAAGCAAGACTAGCACCAGCTCTTGCCTGCATACCAGGTCAGTAGCTATGGTGGGGCTTCACAGGCCCAGACCCCCGACTTCCTGCCAAGCCCCAGTTCTATTTTTTAAAATATAATGCTGGGCAAGCCCCACACTGCCCTCTCTCGCCTTGGCTTGCATGCCAGGGGTGCCTTTGTCTCAGCCTTGGCCAGCAGCAGAGTGCCAAAGTGGACAGCTCAAGGTGAGCTCATACGGGCACTGGTGGCCAGCCAGCAGCCAGGGGTCTTTAGTTGGTTCTATGAAAAATGCTCACACAGGTTGCCCTCTGCTAAATCTTTACAAAAGCAGACCTTATCCAAAGGCAAGTATTCCACCCCCCCCCCCAGAGATTTACATTACTGAGGAAACCCCAGTGTTGATGTCTCTTCATTGCCTCACCCACCCATTTGTTAATACGTTCAGATCTGGGCCAGTTCACATCACTCCTCAGGTCCTGCAGGGAGGTGGGTTGAGAACGACCAGACCATGGAGGATGGTGGCTCTCTCCTCTAGAGGATTTCCCATTAGAACTGGGCATTTGCTTTGTATTTACGATCCTTTCACCAATAAAGGTACCATTCCCCAATTATACTGAAGAAACACAAATGTATTTTCTGATTTCTTCCTTACTGGTGGAAGAATATTGCCTTCAAGAGACCTGTTCTAAAAGGGAATTCAGGCTTCTCAGTTGTAGTGCAATAGCTGCAGAGAGGGCTTTTTTTTTAGCAGGAACTCATTTGCGTATTAAACCACCCCCCCTGATGTCACCATTGTTCCGCACAGGGCTTTTTTGTATAAAAAGCACAGCAGGAATATATTTGCATATTAGGCCCCACTCCGACATCACCATTGTTTCATGCGGGCCTTTTTTCTGTAGAAAAAGCCCAGCAAGAACATATTTGCATATTAGACCACACTCCCTGACATCACCATTGTTTCACATAGGCCTTTTTTGTAGAAAAAGCCCAACAGAAACTCATTTGCATGTTAGGCCACACCCCCTGATGTCACCATTGTTCCACACAGGGCCTTTTTGTAGAAAAAGCCCAGCAGGAACATATTCGCCTATTAGGTCACACCCCCTGACACCAAGCCAGCCAGAACTCCGTTCCTGTGCGTTCCTGCTTTTAGAAAAGGTCCTGGCTGCAGAATTAGTAACACTTGACTCGTTCACACAATCCAAGGGGCTGTCCTTCACATCCTAAAGAATTTAATATCCTTTGAACAACATACACCATGTTACAGAATCTGTTTAACTTTCCAGTTGTTCAGATAATGACTGGAATGCAAATGGCGGGTGTTGAAAGCCACATCAGTTTATGTCAGATGGCAGAATAGGGTGACAGCGACGGGAGAACGGTCACAGCCTCCAGTGCGGCTGCTGTCAAGGAAGTCTGAACGAATCCCCTATTAATGCATGATCAAAAGTCAACCACATCAACTCTTCCTTACTTGCACTTGCAATCACATTCACTGGTTGTTCTCAAATGTTATGCAGCCGTGAGCTTCCCAAAGCGCCCTAAATATTTCTGAGCCAATCTGATTATTATTATTATTATCATTTTGGAGCCAGGCAAAGGCAGCTACGCCCATCACAATTTCGCAGGATTAGGATTGCCACACCTAGACTTGGAAAGCCCTTTTACATTTGCAGCATATAACGTCAGTACATGAAGTGAAGATTTTACCCAGCGCCTCCTCTCCCTTCCAGCTGCACCTGGAAGAATTTCCCCATCTCTTTGACAAAACAAGGGGGGACATTTCTTTTCTAGGGATGACCAGATTCATCCAGTGTCACCCTGAACAGAAAGTGTTCACTTTTTGACCCAGGAGCTTCACTTCAGTGCTCTCCTGTCGAACCTAACAGAACTTTAAGGTATGGAACTGAAGAATGTCAAAAATATTCCTCTTCATTACCCTCAAGTCCATGGAGACCACAAAGGGGGAAATGGTTTGTCCCACAAATGCCCAATAGGGATAGGCATGAACCAGGAAAGTGGAAGTTCATCCTGGATTATGGGGTTTCACGAACCACAAACCTTCCCGTTTACCGAACAGGTTCATTTCATGGGGTTTGAGATGTGGTAGAATGGACTAGAGGTGTCCCTGCGGGCTAGAGATGCCAACTTGCAGTGAGCCTTCAGCTGCCTCTACTCTACCTCCCCTCCAAGTTTGGTGAAGACTAGATTTAGGGAGCTGAGTTACAGCCCCCCAAAGCGGGTGCTCCAAAGAAAGTGCTCTCTGGGGCAGCCCCGGCGCTAGCGGTTCTGCAGCTCGAGGCAGACCCCTGCGCCGCAGCCCCCCTCCCCCCACAGGCTCCCTTTATGGAACTTGGCATGATGACGTCACCAGAAGTGACGTCATCATGCAGAAGTGACGTCATCATGCAGGCCAGCGAGTGGGGGATGAGAGAGCTATGGGCGGCGCACAAGAGTGCTGCCACGCTACCACTTCCCCCTGCACTACACTTCAAAGCCTCCGAAGAGAGTACTGTTTTAAGGGTGCCCAGCTGCTTTTAGGTTGAAAGTGGCTAGGCACCGCTAAAACAGTGTGCTCTTCGGAGGCTTCCAAGGAAGCCTCCAAAGAGTGTAGTGCACTGTGCAGTGCTCCTCAGGAGCGCTCTGCGTGGGCAAGGGAAAGTAAGGGGCACCTCTTGGCGCCCCCAGGCGACGTAGTACCCTAGGCAGCCACCTACCCCACCTACTCCCGTGTGCCCGCTCTGCTTTGAGGAAATCATAGCCACAGGAGTGTGTTGAACAGACCCCCTGCAAGCTAGTGGCATCGTACTTACAGATGACTTCCCTGGGATTCCCCTCTACCTGCCCTCCAAGTTTGGTGAGGACTGGATGTGGGAGGGCAAGTAAATCTCCCACAAAGCAGGTGCCCCAGAAAAGTCCTCTCTGAGAAAGTGATCTCAGGTTCTGGAGGAGTGTGTCAACCCCGCCCCCCCACAAGCTAGAGGCAACAAACTTGCTCTCAGCTTAACTGCCTGCAGCCAAGTAAAAACAGCTATGTGTGAGCTGGGAGTATACATGCATTTGCTCCCATAAAGCAGAATGGGAGCTCTCTTGTTGGCAGCCAGCATTGCCTGTTGAGCTTTGGAGGGCCGTTATTAGCGTTTCCAGGGCTACAGAGCTCCATCCCCCACCCCGTTGCTTTGACAATTAATTGATCAGTGCCAGCATGTTTGCCTCATGAACTGCTGACACAAACTGCACAGGCCTCTGTAGAAAACAAGCAAACAGCGGTTTGTGGGAGATGCGATTGCACAAACCTCAGTTCATGAACCACGAGTCAGGCAATTTTCATGACAAATTCAGGTTTGTGACGTGGTTCATGCCTATCCCTAATGCCCACTCCCACAACCCCAAGAATCGATGACCCATAAAAAAGCATTCCCATGACTTGCAGCGTAGAACTTCTCTCCAAAGTCCATTCAAACCTCATTCTTTGGACACCAAAAAATTTACAAACTAAAAATATAACATTGTGGGTCTGCGAAGGGCTAATGTTGAAGGGGTTCCTATTTTTTGTTGTGTAAGAGGACAACTGTGCACTTTGGCAAGGATAACAACGACGCCCTGCCTTTTGTGCCTTTTCAATAAAAGATTTTAAAAGTGTGAATATTTTAAAACCTGTCCTCACCAAAAAGTGTAAATGGTACATGAAAAAAAGCTTTCCTACATTATTACTTTCTCTCCTGACTTAATGAGACTGCAGCAATGATGGAGCGGGCTGTCAGAGCAGATTTTGTGAAAGCGGGGTCTATGCATAATCCTCCTTTAAATCCATAGAGGGACTGTTTTACCTCAGAAACGGAGCACATTCCTGACCATTTGTTGCCTCTAATTATTGATTTTCATTCTTGATGTCTTGCTCAAGCCACTTCGTATTAATGTCAAAAGAACGATGCACAGAGAATACAAAATGGAGCCCACTTCCCAGCTTTTTGAGATGGCGGGGGCAATGTAATATTAACTCAGCAAGCAACACCAGTGTTCAAATAAAGGTTCCTCATCGTGGTCAAGACTATGGAAGAACAGTTCATCCCCCCCCCCCAACACACAAACCCAATGCGTTTCTTGTGACTTGGGAGGGGTCCTTCCCTTTATGTTCAATGCCCAATAACACAGAAGACAGGGAATAATCAAAACCATGGCCAGAGTCAGGATACCCTGAGATGGGGCAGCTGCCAGGCCCCAAGACTTGTCATGGGGCCCATCCACCTCCTCTGTTGTGGGGGAGGAAGGTAAAGGAGACTGTGAGCCGCTCTGAGACTCTTCGGAGTGGAGGGCAAGATATAAATCCAATATCTCTCATATCTCTGTCACATACCCAGGGCTTTTTTGATAGAGAAAGCCCAGCAGGAACTCATTTGCATATTAGGCCACACCCCAGGCACAATTAAAAGCCCACCAGGAACTCATTTGCATATTCAACCACATCCCCTGATGCCAAGCCAGCCAGAACTGCGTTTCTGTTTAAAAAATCCCCTACACATGCCCATGTGGCCTTCCCTTCCCATTTGATTGCAAGCGCTCCATAACCCATGCTTTCAGCTTCTGAGCATGCAGGGGGAACTGCATGTGGGCAATGTGCAACGGTGGCACTGCTGAGAGCAGTGTTGGGGAAAGGGTAAGAATGTAGCCAGGGCTTTTTTTGCAGAAAAACCCCCAGCAGGAACTCATTTGCATATTATGCCACACCCCCTGACATCACCATTGTTTCACACAGGGGTTTTTTCCTGGCGAAAGCCCAGCAGGAACTCATTTGCATATTAGGCCACACATCCCAATGCCAAGCCAGCCAGAACTGCATTCCTGCTCAAAAAAGCCCTGAATGTAGCAGAAGCAGTGAGAAGCTTGTGTGTGTGCGTGTGGGGGGGGGGGGAGAATGAGCAGCTGGGTTGGGGGCCTATGGGTTGGTGGAAGGAAAGGGGAGCAGGAGGTGGTAGGCATGTGGAGGCTCCTGGGCATTGTTTACCTAGAGCAGCAGTCCCCAACCTTTTTGGCACCAGAGAGCGGTTTTGTGGAAGACAATTTTTCCATGGACGGGGGGGGGGGGAGGCCATGGTTTTGGGGTTACACAATTGTGCGCTTTATTTTGCTGTGGTGGTGAAGTGTGCAGGCTCTTATCTGGGAGAACCGGGTTTGATTTCTCACTCCTCCACTTGCAGCTGCTGGAATGGCTTTGGGTCAACCATAGCTATCACAGGAGATGTCCTTGAAAGGGCAGCTGCTGTGAGAGCCCTCTCAGCCCCACCCACCTCACAGGGTGTCTGTTGTGGGGGAGGAAGATAAACGAAATTGTGAGCCACTCTGAGATTCAAAGTGGAGGGTGGGATATAAATCCAATGTTGTCTTCTTATTCTTACTACTACATTGTAGTATATATAACGAAATAATTATACAACTCACGGCCCAGCTGCTAACAGACCACGGATCGGTACCGGTCCACGGCCCAGGGATTGGGGACCCCTGACCTAGAGCCCTCCTAAAACTGGGAGCCAGCACTCACCAAAACAAAAATGTTTAGAAAACTTGTGCTGCTCTGGCAATCAGTATGCAAGCACACAAGGCCCCGAAAAGCCTCCCTGTGCTGGAATGCGCCAGGAAGTGACACAATGACTGATCTGTGGGCCCAGCAGAAAAGCCAGTCGATATACCGGTGGAATTCATGAAACGTTTTCCCCCTGCCAGCTTTGCAGACACTCCACTGATGCATACCAGAGATCTAATGCTGTTAGCCAAGTTGTACAGCAACATCTGTCACTTCCATAAATCAATCACTGACACAAGAACAGAGAGGCTGCTATTTGCTATTATGCCGCAATGACAGGCGGGTTGTGGCAGGTCCCTTCTGTGTGGGGCAGGCGTTCCTGGTGAATCCAAAGACACAATGGGATCGCTCTCTGCTCTTTAACTCATGCACCGACATAGATGGACCCTGACAATAGACAGAATTGGTCAGCTACCACTAATAAGGAAGTGTGTTGTGAAAAAGGTCCAAAACACTTTGTTTTGCTTTACTGTTTTCTTTGCTCTTCAAGAGCCTCCCCTCCCAACCCTCTCTTCCAGTTTTTGCAGCTGATTTCCTACAGCCGCCCTGAGCCTGCTTCGGTGGGGAGGGCAGGATACAAATTAAATTAAATCAAATCAAAAAAATAAATAAATACTCAAGTTGGAAACAGGGCTGCCAGCTCTGGGTTGGGATACACCCGGTGATGGGGGGGGAGGTAAAGCCTGAGGAGGACGGGGTTTGGGAAAGGGAGAGACCTCAGCAAGGTATCATGCCATAGAATTCATCCACCAAAGCAGCCATTTCCTTCAAGGGGACCGACCTTGGCCACCTGGAGATTAACTGCAATAGCAGAAGATAAGAGAACATAAGAGAATCCATGTTGGATCAGGCCAGTGGCCCATCCAGTCCAACACTCTGTGTCACACAGTGGCCAAAAAAACCCCAAGTGCCATCAGGAGGTTCACAAGTGGGGCTGGAAGCCCTTCCACTTTGCCCCCCCCCCAAGCACCAAGAATACGGTGCATCATTGCCCCAGACAGCTCCAGTAACAGAAATTTGAGAACACTTTGTTAGTGGATTATGGTGGCGTTACCAGGTTCCACGATGAATCTCTTGGTTTGTAACCTCCCGGTGGGGCGTGAACTTATTCCAAAATTCGAAGCCACCTCCAGGAGACAGAGATCAGTTCCCCGGGGAGAAAATGGCTGCACGGGAGGGAGGTGGCCAACCTAGGCCAGCCATGGCTTGGCATGATCCCCGCCTCCTTCCCTCCCAAGATCTAAACGCTTATTGCACCCACACCCATCTCCTCCTCCCTGACTTACTTGCAAGTAAGCCTTCCCGGGACCGTCCTCCGCCTGCTCTATGCAGCCCCCCCAGGTGCCACTGATCTCCAGGTGCCACTGGGAGGTTGGCACCCCTGCTTGGAAACCACAAATGCATTAGCCCCATTCACAAGTTACAGTGAGGCCCCTGCAATCCATGTACAATGGACACTTGATTTGTTAAAAAATACATGTGCTGAGTAACTCGTGTTACCTTCAATACGTGTACAGATTAATGTGAGCTTTTTTCAAGTATTCCCCCAAGTTTCACTTGTAAAGTGAGCACGTGTTGTATTTTTCTTAAGAAGATGCGTACATACGTAGATGAAAGCTGTACATGTATTCATTGTATCACAGCTACTGTAGATTCCTCAAAAGTTACTAGCCTAGAAGACTTTTGTCTAGCATGCATGGTGACTCATATCTGTCAGCTGTTTGTGACCTAAAAGGGCAAACCCCTCTTTCCCAAAAGAGGCCGTTCCTACTTGCAATAAGCAATGAGGAGCGTGGTTGTTTACAAGATTTGAAAGAAGATGACAATTGATAGCTAACAATGACGCAGAATGCATAAGAATACCAGGCAGGGCCAGCTCTGGAATGTTTGGCACCCTAGGCAAGGCTAACTTCTGGTGCTCCCCTCCCACCGCACCGATAATGTCATCGAGTCATACAGGGGGCACCCAATTTGGCGCCCCCAGAAGGCTGGCACCCTAGGCAATCACCTAGTTTGCCTAGTGGCAGGGCCAGCCCTGATACCAGGGAATGTGTTATCAAGGTATGCTGCTGCACAAGGTATGCTATGTTATCTGGTGAAGAGAGCTTTGATTTTTGAAGAAGAAGAAGATATTGGATTTATATCCCGCCCTCCACTCCGAAGAGTCTCAGAGCGGCTCACAATCTCCTTTCCCTTCCTCCCCCACAACAGACACCCTGTGAGGTAGATGAAGATATTGGATTTATATCCCGCCCTCCACTCCGAAGAGTCTCAGAGCGGCTCACAATCTCCTTTACCTTCCTCCCCCACAACAGACACCCTGTGAGGTAGATGAAGATATTGGATTTATATCCCGCCCTCCACTCCGAAGAGTCTCAGAGCAGCTCACAATCTCCTTTCCCTTCCTCCCCCACAACAGACGCCTTGTGAGG
The DNA here is from genome assembly GCF_032191835.1 of Heteronotia binoei. NCBI lineage: Eukaryota > Metazoa > Chordata > Lepidosauria > Squamata > Gekkonidae > Heteronotia > Heteronotia binoei. Next base: position 90,257,853 of record NC_083232.1, on the reverse strand, counting down.
TAGATGAAGATATTGGATTTATATCCCGCCCTCCACTCCGAAGAGTCTCAGAGCAGCTCACAATCTCCTTTACCTTCCTCCCCCACAACAGACACCCTGTGAGGTAGATGAAGATATTGGATTTATATCCCGCCCTCCACTCCGAAGAGTCTCAGAGCGGCTCACAATCTCCTTTACCTTCCTCCCCCACAACAGACACCCTGTGAGGTAGATGAAGATATTGGATTTATATCCCGCCCTCCACTCCGAAGAGTCTCAGAGCGGCTCACAATCTCCTTTCCCTTCCTCCCCCACAACAGACACCCTGTGAGGTGGGTGGGGCTGGAGAGGGCTCTCCCAGCAGCTGCCCTTTCAAGGACAACCTCTGCCAGAGCTATGGCTGACCCAAGGCCATGCCAGCAGGTGCAAGTGGAGGAGTGGGGAATCAAACCCGGTTCTCCCAGATAAGAGTCCGCATACTTAACCACTACACCGAACTGGCTCTCTTATACCCCCCAAAAAATCTTTTTGGCCTCTTAGATGCTACTGGATTTAAATCTAGCTCTTCTACTGCACAAATAATTACTTCAACAAATCCCTCCATACTCCTTTGAAAGAGAAAGGATGCATGAGACACTTCCGAATGAAAGCAATAGTATTTAAATAGTCCTTTTTGTGTGTTGATCGTACAGGGCTGGATTAATAATTAGGCCAAGGAGGCACTGATGTATGGGCCCCCAAGCCTTTAGGGCCCCCGGGCCAGCTCCCCTTTGATCCCCCCCCTGCTTGTAGCCCTCCCAGCCTGCACATGCAGCCAGCAACAGAGCCGCTCTTTGCCCGACTTGCCTGGTGTGGCTGTCGCTGGCGTCATTGTCAAGTTCGCCTCTTTCTGCCTCTCCCCTACAGCTTTGTCAAAGGGGCTTTTGGGAAGGTGCCCGCAGGATGCAGCGGGGGCCACGGGTGGCAGGGCAGTCGCTCCAACTCTGAGATAATTTCCAAGGGGGCCCTTGAGATTTTGACTGCCTAGGGGCCTCCACAGGGTTTAATCCAGCACTGTGATCATAATACACGGCTTTAGAATCCTCATCCAACACGAGCAACTGTTGATAAGCATGACTCATGCCTAATTCTGCCAGCAAAGGCCCCCATACTCTTCCAACAGCATTACTGTAGCAAACACACTTGGATTGGAACACACATCTGATGGAGTGTAGCCCTGAGGTATGTCTGGGATTGGGTGCTTCCTTGCTCTGCCTGGTGACTGCTCTAGGGAGACCTTCTTGCCTCTTTTGGTAGCGCTAACCTGTACAGCCCCAAAGAATCAGATGGACGGCAGCAATCAGGAAGCAGATGCAAGATGGCAAACATCGCACAGCTGCTGCTCTAACCAGAATGGCTCCTGAGGGCTTGCAAGAAGCTGCAAGAGCAGGGCCAGCCCTACAGCTAGGCGAACGAGGTAACTGCCTAGGGTGCCAGCCTTCTGGGGGTACTGAATTGGGCACCCATCATATGACTTGGTGATGTTATCAGTGCTGGGGCGGGGGAGCCAGACGTTAGTATTGCCTAGGGTGTCAGAAAGTCTAGGGCCAGCCCTGTGCTTTTTCTCTCCCTTGTTTACGTTCTCTGTTCTTAAAAATAGTCATCGTTATCAGAACAGGCTGGGAGAAAGGCGAGCGATAATGCCTACATGCTGAAATTGACAAATATAAGTTTGTTTATATTTTTACCATACCGGGAATGTTTGTGGACACATCCCTCGTGGGAACAGAGAATCCACGAAACTGTCTTACACCCAGGGCTTTCTTTGTAGCAGGAACGCCTTTGCCTATTAGGCCACACGCCCCTGATGTAGCCAATCCTCCTGGAGCTTACAGTAGGCCCTGTACGAAGAGCCCTGTAAGGAATTCTAGCAGGACCTCCTTTGCCTATTAGGCCACACACCCCCGATGTGGCCAATCCTCCTGGAGCTTACAGTAGGCCCTGTACATAAAGCCCTGTTAGTCTTGGAGGACTGGCCACATCAGGGGTGTGTGGCCTAATATGCAAAGGAGTTCCTGCAGGGGACACATGTGGCTGGCCACACATCGATCACTGTGGATGTGTGATAAAGCTGCCTTCAGCAAGTGGTAAGGAGCAGCAGTTTCGTAGATGACCAGGAGGTGGGGGAAGCATCTTTGTGTGTGTACCCTGGCTCCTCCCTTCCACAAAACAGCCTTTTTATTAAAAGGATATTAAAAACAGTCTCCCCAAAGCTCAGCGAATATATAAAAAGAACAATACGCAATAAATAGCCCTGGAGGTAAAGCTGCATCCATCCGGCTAGGAAGCACTTCCAGAATAAACGCTACTTAAAGATTCACCTCGCAGTGACCCGGATAGCCCAGGCTCGCCTGATCTCATCGGATCCCTGCTGCTAAGCAGGGTCAGCCCTGGTCATTACTTAGATGGGAGACCACTGAGGAAGTCCAGGGTCACTAAACGGAGGCAGGCAACGGCAAACCACCTCTGAATGTCTCTTGCCTTGAAAACCCTACACAAGTCACTGTAAGTCGGCTATGATTTGACAGAGCTTTTCTACCACAAAAGATTCTCCTTGCATTACTTATAGGAGCATAAGAGGGGGGTGTGTGCATTGGTTACCTTCTCAGAGGTCTTGTGGTAGATCCTTGGAGCAACTCTTTTAAAAGTGCTGGTTCAACCCTCACCCCTCCCCATGTTTCCACTGTTCCAGCCCTAGCTCTGTGGGGCTCTACCCCTTCCCTGTGTCCACTTGCAACCCGCTCTCCAGACAGTGCAGGGCAATCTGAAATTATTTATTATTATTATTTATTGCATTTGATGACTCGCCCTATCCTGGCTAGCGCCAGGCTCTGGGCAATGTACAACATTAAAAAAATACATACATGCATGCATGCATACATACATACATAGAAGAAGAAGAAGATATTGGATTTATATCCCGCCCTCCACTCTGAAGAGTCTCAGAGCGGCTCACAATCTCCTTTACCTTCCTCCCCCACAACAGACACCCTGTGAGGTGGGTGGGGCTGAGAGGGCTCTCACAGCAGCTGCCCCTTCAAGGACAATTCCTACAAGAGCTATGGCTGGCCCAAGGCCATTCCAGCAGGTGCAAGTGGAGGAGTGGGGAATCAAACCCGGTTCTCCCAGATAAGAGTCCGCACACTTAACCACTACACCAAACTGGCTCTCCAGTTGTATGTATGTATGTATGTATGTATGTATATGTATGTATGTATGTATGTATGTATGTATGTATGTATAATCAGTTACATTAAAAAGATTACAAACCCTGATGGCATCTTTAAAGTGCTCTTATTCAGTCATTACATCACATCAGGGGTGGGGGGATCCCCCCAAAAGGGGGTGGAGAGAAAAAAGGTGCCACCATGGCAACCGTTACTGTCCTCATGCAAAGGCTTGGCGGAACATCTCTGCCTTACAGGGCCTTGATGTGTTCCGGCAGAGCGTTCCACCGACTCGGGGATCCTGGCCCTTGTCGAGGACAGCCAGACCTCTTTTGGGCCAGGGATCCCCAGCAGATTTCGACCAGTGGAGCGTAACGCCCTTCCTGAGACATAGTGAAGGAGGCGGTCCCGTAGATACGTCGGACCCAGACTGCTCAAGGTCTTAAAGTTCATAACCAAAACCTTGACTCTAACTCAGTACTCAAATGTGGTCGGAAAGCCCACAGAATGCTCCCCCGGACACTCCGTCATGTTCGCTCTCCAGGCAGCGTGAGCTGATGTGTTGTGCATTGCGAGGCAGTCTTTTACCTCCAGCCTGTTAACCTGACCTAGATAACTAAGCCTGCTGCTTGCTGCTGCTCACGTGGTCGCTTCTCCCGGACTATGGCAGTTCAATCATTAATGAGACCATTGCACTTTATTGCTGGAGGTGACAAATCATTCTCGGTGCTATTTTTCTCCCTTGTTTATGTTCTCTGTTCTTAAAAATAGTCATTGTTATTGGAACAGGCTGGGAGAAAGGAGAGCGATAATGCCCACACGCTGAAATGTACAAATACAACTTTGTTTATATTTATACCATAAGAGGAATGTTTGTGGGCACATCCCTCCTGAGAACAGAGAATCCACAAAACTGTCTTACACTCAGAGCTTTTTTTGTAGCAGGAACTCCTTTGCATATTATATTAGGCCACACACTCCCGATGTAGCCAGTCTTCCTGGAGCTTACAGTAGGCCCTGTACAAAGAGCCCTGTAAGCTCTAGGAGGATTGGCTACATCAGGGGTGTGTGGCCTAATATGCAAAGTCATTCCTACTACAAAAATGCCCTGCGTACGCTGAATCAGATCGGGGTGGAATTCTAGCAGGAGCTCCTTTTCATATTAGGCCACCCACCCCTGATGCAGCCAATCCTCTAAGAGGTTACAAAAAAGAGCCTTGCAAGCTCTTGGAGGATTGGCTACATCAGGGGTGTGTGGCCTAATATGCAAACGAGCTCCTGCTAGAATTCCACCCCTGAATCAGACCATTGGTACAGTCAGGTCAGTAGCGTCTACTCTGGCTGGGAGTTGCTCTCCAGGCTGTCTGGTGGAGGTCTTTCACATCATCTGTTACCTGATTAACTGGAGATGTCTGGGACTGAACTTGCAACTGTCTGCATGCAAAACAGATGCTCTGCCACTGAATTACAGTCTTCTTATCTGCACAAAGCTCACTGAAATAAACAGGAGCAGCGCAAAAGCATAGAATGGCATTGCTCCCATTGATTTCCATAAAGCTTTCACAGGACTTTTTGATGCCGGTGCCTTAACAATGCTTGTCGGAGGGGGGAGGGATGAATGGATGCTAGACTCTGGCGCTACATTTGCAGCATTCTTTATTGGAAGGAGGGGAAACCCTTAAAACTTTAATGTTCAAATGTTCTCATTCTCTAGCAGCTCACGAGGAAAAGATGAGAGACCAACTGTACTTGAATGCGGTTCTGCGGTGCAAGCATAGTTTTCCCAGCTGAATCAGGTCATTTAGTTTAGGAACACCTAACAGCTAGAAACGCTTTGTGGTTTTATAGTGTTATCTAAGTAGAGACGGGCAAGCAATTGTTAGTTTTCCAATTAGGGTTCCTCTTCAACGATTTCCCTTCCTGTTCCAAGAAAGCCAGCGACCTTCCACTGAATCAGAAGGAATTAGACAGTCCTATTCTTATCCACCCAAGATGTAACAGATACAGATTGGGGAGGGACTGTGGCTAAGTGGTAGAGCATCTGCTTGGGAAGCAGAAGGTCCCAGGTTCAATCCCTGGCATCTCCAAAAAAGGGTCCAGGCAAATAGGTATGAAAAACCTCAGCTTGAGACCCTGGAGAGCCGCTGCCAGTCTGAGAAGACAATACTGACTTTGATGGACCGAGGGTCTGATTCAGTATAAGGCAGCTTCATGTGTTCATACTCCTGCGGAGCATGGAGGGTTTTAATGCCATCCATGACGCCTACAACTTGCTGTTGTTGCCAGTTAGTGCTTCCCATATGAGGAAGTTTGTTTAGGAATGAACCTCCACATTCAGAGGCAGTAACTCTGAATGCCACTGCTTAGGCAGCTACATTACAGGAAGGACTTGGGATTGGTTGGCCACTGGATGAAAAAGAATGCTAGACAGATAGACCACTGGTCCGATCCAGCAGGGCTATCCTTATATTATTATGTTGAACAGCAGTGAACACTGTATGATCAAAACTTCAGCACGGGTGGATGCTTTTTTGGAGCTGCTTATAGAGGGTCTCACTTTAAGGATTTTAAGAATCAGGATATATTTCTATACCATTAAAACGCATGTTTTTGGCAGACCGTAACTGTTGCTTTTGCTGTTTCTTTGATGTACGGCTTGAATTATTTTAAAAATAAAACAGTACGTTTCCCAAAAGCCCTTCTTTTGAACTGTGGGTTCAGATCGTAATGGAGGAGGAGACTCACCAATTATAAGCCCTCCCCATGACCATCCATCCAGCCGCCCAGTCGTCTTTGTCTTGCCCTTTGTCTAAGGAGTTAGGATCATACGCTGGCTTCTTCCCTCTTCTATTTTATCCTCACAGCAACCCTGCGATTGGTTCAAGGTCAACCACTAAGCTTCATGGCAAAATGGGGATCGGAATCCAGGTCTGCCGGCTCCTAGTCCCACTCTTCAACTACACCATGATGGCTTTGCTATTCTGAACTTCTCAGTCTGAACCATGCGCATCACGATGTGGTTCAGAACCCTTTTGAGCCTCTGGGCACCTCTGGAATGCTGAGAGGGGATGGTGTGCACCACCCCAATGTGGCTGCCCCAGGAGGCAGAGCCAAACCCAAAATGGCTTCCACAGGAGGCGGAGCCAAATGGAACACCTCCCTCCTCACTCTTCTGGGGAAGAAGGAAAGCCTGAAAGGGGAATGGAACCTCACACTAACTAAGGAAAACCCAGGTGCTTACCAGTCCTCCTGATCCTTCAGCAGAAAACCTGCCCATTTGATTGAGGGCAGCCAGTAACAAGCTTAACCTTATAAAGGCCTTGCCTACTCTCTGAAAAGTTCAGCAAGTCTCAAGGGAAGTACTAGTGGGTGCATGGCACCCATGGGTGCCATATTGAAAAACCCTGTGTCAGTCAGTAAACTCCAATGTGCTTCCAGACAAAACGAAACAAAACATACCTTCCTCCGATGAGATGGCACAATGAAAAAGGTTTCAATATTATGCTTCTTCAAGAAACTGTTCCTTTCATAGCCATACCCTGGTTCAACCTCATAGTCACCATTTAGGCACTCTAAGGTGGTCTTTGTTATATGCACTTTCCTGAGGAGGCAGGAATAATAAAGAGAAACAAAAAAGGGTTTTAATGCCATGGTACATTTCAAGCTATGCAGCTACTGAAACAGGGTTGTTAGACTTCCCAGTGGAGGCGGGGGTCCCCCGCTGACAGTCCCCACTTCCTCACCGCCAATCAGCTACCTGGCGGGGAGGGGGAACATACACCCCAAAAGAGGTAGGTCCATCTGATGAGCAGTGTCTGCTCACGTGACCCAGATGTGACGTGAACACATCCAGGACATTGAGGTAATGTCTGGTATCTGGGCAAAAACTCTATGATAAAAGCCAAATTTACCATAGAGTTTCTATCAAAATACCAGAGCATCACCCTGATGTCCTGGAAATAATGACATCACTTCTAGGTCATTTGGGCAGTGACATAGACACATCAATATACATTGGATGGGCCTCTCTGCTGCTCAAGGCAAGTCCCCCCTCCCCCCCCCAGTTGCCAGGAGGGACCTTATATGGAAAGCATTTAGAAGTACCCATCTTCCCAGCTTATAATTATATAAAAACCCAAACACCTATATGCCCTCTCAGAAGTACATAAGAGAACATAATAACATAAGAGAAGCTATGTTGGATCAGGCCAATGGTCCATCCAGTCCAACACTCTGTGTCACACAGTGGCCAAAGAACCAGATGCCATCATGAGGTCCACCAGTGGGGTCAGGACACTAGAATCCCTTCTACTGTGCCCCCCTCTCCCCAAGCACCAAGAATACAGAGCATCACTGCCCCAGACAGAGGGTTCCAACAATACGATGGCTAATAGCCTCTGATGGACCTCTACTCCGTATGTTTATCCAATCCCTTCTCATTAAACTTCAGAACTAATTCTAACACATGAGCCTACTGCTGTATTGTGACACCCTAAAACCAAGCTTTTTCAATCTAGCTCCGGGTCTAGTGATAAGGTAGAGGCAGCTGTGATCATTTTGGGGGACAAATTTCATTTGTAGATGGACAGACTGTTTTTAGTTTTGCTTGATCACTTGGCTGCCATTGAAATAGCTGGCCAAGGCCTACTGTTGAAGTGCTTGGAATGGAACTGACTAGGGAGGGGCACAGACCCGAACACCGAACTAAAATCTGGCCTGGACTTTACCATGTTTGAGGTTCGGACAGTTCATGTTCAGACTAGGAAGTCTCCGAACTTTCTGCCTGATTCGGAACCTCTTGTGCACTCTGGTCAAAGAAACTCCACCCATGGAGTTTCGCGCTGAAAAGTGGGTATGGTGGGATATTTCCAGCCATCAAGGGACCAGAAGCTGACAGGCAAGTCTGATTTCCAATGACAGGCATTGGACTTCCTCAGGACGGGTGGTGGGTGGGAATGTATATAATCACTGGAGGCGAGTTCCGGTCCTCTGTTTGCATCTGGTTTTTGCGAGGCTTGTTCTCCTTGCGCGTGAAAGGATATCTTTTGGTGGACTGAGGGTGGGGGGGAATTACTGGGATGGGTGGAGAAACCTGTTGAATCTCCTGGCCTCTATACAAACTGACAGAGTAAAAGCAGCACCTCTCTCTTTTTTTCTCCTTTCCTTGCATTCAGAGCACATTTCTCCCCGCCCCCCACCTTTTTCTTTGCTGTGAGGAGTGGGAAACATGGATAGATTTTTTTTCTTTTAAAACATGTTTTTGATTTGATTTGGGGGGTGGACTGCTTACTTTTGTGGGTTCTGAAAATTGCCCTTTCTCTGCATGTTGGCTGTGGGGTCCCTTTTCTGCTCCTCCAAAAAGCACCCCGTTTCTTCCTGCATTGCTTGAGTCTCTGCCTGGGGGGTATCCTCTCTCCTCTCCCACCCAAACTACCTACAGATTTCTAGGGGGCTTGGTTAACTGTGGGGTCCCCTTTCTGCTCCTCCAAAAAGCACCCCATTTCTTTCTACATTGCCTGAGTCTCTGCCTGGGGAGTTTCCTCTCTCCTCTCCTACTCAAGCACACAAACGATCTACAGATTTCTGGGGGGCTTGGCTAACTGCCCTCTTCCCCAGCTGTGGGGTACCCTTTCTGCTCCTCCAAAAAAGCATCCTTTCTCCTCTGCCACATATTCCCACACATTCCCTTTAGTCCACCAGTGCCCCCTCTCACAGCTGTGCAGTGAGTCCCAGTTGCCAGGCTTGGATGTCCCTGTCACCTTCCCAGGTAGGATGGAAGGCTTGGCCCCAATCAGTCATCATGTCACCAGGGCTGGATGGCTGGTCCTAGGAAGACACAGCCACTTGCAGCCAGTTGGGTGGTCCCTGGGGAGGTACTCTGGGAATCTGATGCCTGTAGCTTAACCAGGTCCATACTGCAGTGTCTCAAAACAGCGTTGGACAACTCTTCAAAACCAGTTTCCTGGAGGCACCTTGCTTGGTGGTCTGCTACTTGGATCCCCCCAAATCTGACATGCATGTAACATGTGGGCCATGGAGGGTCACCCCAGGGAGGATTTGTGTGCATTGAACGCCTCTAGCTCACCCGGGTCAGTATTTGTCACTCCTGAACCAGCAGAGATGACATCCCGTTGAAAAGCATTGCACCAAATGACCTTTTTAGGGGTCCGTAACTCAGCCTCCCGAAGTCCAATGTGGACCAAACTTGGTGGGTACATTGAGGAGAGTTATCTGGCGACAACCTGCCATTTTGGAGCCTTGAATCCTGTGTGGGGCTTTTTAAAAACTGGACCAGTCCGGTTCTGTTTGTGAACCGAATCAGCATTTTCTGGTCTGTGCTCATCCCTAGAACTGACCCTCCTCCCTGTGTATGTGTTTTAATTGTGTTGGTGTTCACTTGTTTTTATACTATGAGTTTCAAAAGCTTGTTTAAATGTTTTTGATTGTTTGCCGCCCTGAGGACTCTAAGCTGATCGGAAAGACAGCATAGAAATGTTTGAACCACAATAAATAAAATGGGAGTCAGCCTTCAATCACTCTTAATCAAAGTCAAGAGGGTTGTCATTGGGACTGAAAATCTGCTTCTGTGAGATTTGACCTACAGAACTGTCTCATGCTTTTTAATATGTATGTAAGACCGCTGAATGAGATCATCGATCCAAAGCTTTGGAGAGTTGAACGGCATCAATATGCTTCTTTAAATAAGCCCTCCAAAACGGGGTCAAATGGCTGAGGGAAAACATGCCGAAACTGAAGCCTGATAAAACAGAGCCAGTGTTATCTGGGAAGGCTTTTGTTCTGGAGGAAACTGAATTGGCCTCTCTGGGTGGGATGAAGTTTTCTGTGACAGACTTGGTGACAACTGGCCTGTCTTGCTGGAGTTAGCCCTTTTGCAAGGGAGGAAAAAAAAGGGAGAGACTATTGTGGCCAAAAGCACTTTTCCCCCTATTGCATCTGACATGTAGGTTGTCTCCACCCTTGGACTCAGTGGGTCTAGCCACGTTGATTCATGTTACAGTAACCTTGAGGCTAGACTACTGCAACATACTCTATGGTGTGGGTGTGCTTGAAGACAACCTTGGAAGTTCAACGGATGCTAGCCTCTGGGGCCATATTTGCAGCATTCTTTATTGGAGGGGTGGGGAACCCTAAAAACTTTAATGTTCAAATGTTCCCAATCTCTAGCAGCTCACAAGGAAAAGATGAGAGACCAACTGAACTTGAATGTGTTTTTGCGGTACAAGCACAGCTTTCCCACTTGATTCAGGTCATATCGTTTGGGAACACCTAACAGCTAAACAACACTTTGTGGTTTTGTAGAGATGGAGAGTGGATGGAGGAGAGCCTACTGAAGAATCCCTGTGAGTTTGGCTTCTCTAACTTACTGAGGCTAGCCCCTTTACACATGACAACAAAGCACCTATTTTGTTGACTTTTAGACTGATTGTGCTGGACCTTACTTTACACCTGGGATCCTCCTCATAGCTGAAGGATCGTGTCCTATATATGTTGATGAAACAGCTATGCTCAACCCAGCTGGCTCTTTTATTAGACTAAACCTGCAGATAGGAAATGTCTGTCACTCTTGATCCCAGTTTTTTTTCCCCTGTGGCAGCCTTCCAGAAGCTTCAAAAAAGGCACCGTTTTTGAGTGTTTTTAGGGAAATGTACCAGGTTGGATTATTTGAATGGTTTCTGAGGCTGATGTTTCTTTGCTTTCTGGTTTTAAGTGTTTACTGTTTTGATATTTTATTCATTGGAGTTTGAATTATGTTGTTAGTCACTATGGGTCTTTTGTTAAGGAGAAAAGTACAGTAGAAACTTTTAGATGTAAAATGTCCATTTAAAGATGCTGAATAATTATGTTAGCTTTTCAGACAGGTGATTGTAGAGGTTCTAACATGCATATCACTTTTATGCATACTCTCCAGTACTGTCAGCATATCTATATCGAAGATTTAAAGGGGTTCAGCAGTCTTTCTGCGAGGAAGCCTGCAAACTGGACCAGGGACTCCTGAAACAGAATTCTCAGCCACATTCATCAAAACTACAATTCCCAGAGTTCTTTGGAAGAATTAGGGTTGCCAGGTCCCCTTGTTGTATCAGCAGGGGGATTTGGGGGCATTCTGGGATGCCTCTGACATGATGATGACATCTGGAAGTGACATCATCGTGTTGGGACGTCACTGTTTTGGGGGCAAAACTCTATGGTTAAACCATTTTCAAACCACAGAGTTTTGCCCTCAAACCAGACTGTCACCATGGGAAGAAGTCTTGAAAACTGGGGGAACCCCAGCTAAGACCTGGGGATTGGCAACCCTAGGAAGAATACAGAAACTAGGCTAAAATGAATAGAAAGCTGCAATGTGGCTTCAAAAGGAGTTTAGTCCATAAAATTTGACAGAAAAAAGTCACAGAGAGCCTGTTGCTCCTAAAACTTACCCAGGCAACCCTCCGGCCTCCATGACATTAGCAAGAGTCACATCATTTGACCAAACATCGTACTGCCATTTGCGAAGACCCAAGACGCCACAAAGCACCCTCCCGGTGTGCAAGCCGACTCTCATATTGAGATCTACTTCAGTGGCTTCAGCTACCGACCTAAAATGTAAAGAAAAGCATACTGCCTGTTAGAAGGCAGGATACCTCTATGATATTTCTACTCCTTTCCTCCAAAACTGAAAGCTTATGTGTGCAATTAAAGTCAAAATATCTTAGCTAGTACAATTACCTAATAATGTTAACTTTTTTGTGGTAAATGTTCTTTTACATTCCAGAGAAGGTTCTAGATTAGGGATGGGCGTGAACAGGGAAAATAGTGCTTCATGTTAGTTGGTTTGATTGCATGAACCACAAACTTACATGAACGTTCCCATTTCCTGAACTGGCTCATGGTTCATTTGGTTCAGGAGATGAACATATGAAGCTGCCTTATACTGAATCAGACCCTTGGTCCATCAAAGTCAGTATTGTCTTCTCAGACTGGAAGCGGCTCTCCAGGGTCTCAAGCTGAGGTTTTTCACACCTATTTGCCTGGACCCTTTTTTGGAGATGCCAGGGATTGAACCTGGAACCTTCTGCTTCCCAAGATGGTAGAACAACCCCCTCCCTTCACAATTAAGGGAAGCCAGACTCACAGGGAGTCTTCAGTAGGTTCTCTTCCACCCATCCTCCACATTTGGCAAAGATTGGATTTGGGATGTCTGAGTTATAGCCCCCCAAAGCAGGTGCCCTCAAGAAAGCTCAGCTCTAGCTTCAGGTTTGGTCCCTGGAATCACAACAAGGAGTACCTTCTCAGCCTGGAGAGGTGTTTAAAAAACTGTCCCACTGTGTAAGGGGGAAAAGGAGTCCCTCAAAGCCTCCCCTAAATTGGTTATCTAGCAAACAGTTCTTCTCTCATGATGACTAAATCTTCTCTCTTCATGCTGCAAAGTGAAAGCAGCTGAGTCAGAGTGTGTGTGTGTGTGTTTAAAAACTGGTATATTATCTGCTCCCATAGAGCAGAATGGGAGCTCTGTGGTTGGCTCCCAGAGCTGCCAATCAAGCTATGGACAACTGCATTGGGTGTTTCTAAGGTTCTCCACAAGTCCACCCCCAGTGTTGCCAAAGAATTGATTGAACTGGTGCCAAACTGTCTGGAGAATGAACTGTAAAAATGAACCACTTGAACCTCCATGGAAAAAGGTGGTTCGTTTTTGGGTTTGGGAATTATGTGACCAAATGAATCGGTTCAAAATGAACCATGAACCAGCTTGGTTCATGCTTGAACCATGGTTTGTTTTTCAGCTTGTGCCCATCCCTAGTCTAGATTACTTAAATCAATGCTTTTCCTTTAAGAAAAGAAGATTTTCCAACAGAATGTGGAATCCAGCAGAGGCCAGCCTAGAGCAAATGTGCATTAGTATTATGTGAAATGGTACAAGGGAAATGTTGGAAAATATGATGCATGCATGAACATCTGACCAGTATTCTTAGGGCAATTCCCAACGATACTGTTCTTTTCAATTGTGTCACTACCTTATGCTGAATGAGGCCACTGGTCCATCAAGGTGAGTATCATCCACTTGAACTGGCAATGGCTCTCCAGGATCCCAGGCAAAGGTCTTTCCCATTATCTGCTACCTGGTTCTTTCACCTGGATTTGCTGGGGATTGAACCTGGGATTTTTTTGTGTGCCAAGCGGATGCTCTACCACTGAGCCACAGATTCTTGTTACAATTCTACTGCTGAAGCTAAAGGTCCTGTAGACTGCCTGGATAAGGCTGGAGTGGAGGGAAATGGGAAGACTATTAATCCTGATTTGGTGAAGAATTAGGCTGCTTTCAGTCGGGTGTGAAAATCTACACCCGTGCCATTATTGTGCCACTTGCTGCTGCTGTTGGCCCCAATTCCTCCCTCCCTTCACCTGTGCAAAAGCGCAGACACAATAGTGATCATCCTGGGCCCTCTGTGGCCTGGAAACCACCCCTTTCAGCATCTCTTTCTCTGCCATCTGTGCTGTAACACTACACTGCAGCTCAGCAGGGAAAGGGGGGAAAGCCTATTAAAGAGATAAAAAGAGAATAGTACATGGCATTGAATCACCACATTTTGGAAGTGGAGTTTAGTTCTAGCTTTCTTCTCATGGTGGCTATAGGTGGAGTGTCCAGGTAGATGCTCTCCCTACAGCCGTTCTGCATTTCCCTTTTTTGAACCAGAGAAAAATGGGTTTTGTTTTTCTCCAGCTCAAAAGGGAAAGCCCCAGGAACACCATGACTCAGGAATGAGAAAGCCACCATGTTAGGCTTCTATTTACATATTCCTGCTCCCAATTTCCCGCCCTGAGGAACCGAATTGCAAGAGAGAGAGAAAAAAATGCTTTCCACATAGTGGGTCTCTAGGAATTTCCTCTAGTTTCTGTGGTAAAGAACATAGAGACTAGGGAAGGAAGCCTAGAGTGTCACCCAGAAGAAGCATCACATCATCCCCAAACTCTACCATCCCCAGAAACTGCTCCCCAAATCTCCCAGAGTTTTATGAGGCATAGTTGGGAACCGTACATTAGGTGGATGTTCCTCTTA